>NC_069500.1:1213547831-1213822723 GCF_027579735.1 Bombina bombina | reverse complement strand
ATTTTTCATTTTGAGTGACAACTTAAAAGCTGTTTATAGGATAAGTTGTTTGCCTCCTACATAATTATTCACAATTGTAATATTGTGTTTATTGAGCTGTCCATAACAGCTTTGAAAATGTTTCATTCTCCTTCATATCCTTACAAGGTTTCTTTATGGAAATAAAACATTTCCTGTAAAATTTTGATATTCTGTGACAGTTACTATGGATTTACATTATCATAAAAATCAATAGCATATACTGTTATTTTATTTTAAATTATAACTATGGTGGTGGATTGTTGTGAAATATTGTCTTGAGTGATATCAAGCTGGGTCTTTATATCTGAGGTATGATATACAATTTTCTTATGCATCATAGCTGTGTATTATTCCACTAATAGATGTTGCTCTATATTTATAACTTTAACAAAACAATGATATCAGCAGGTGTTTTTCATCTTTCAACCTTTTCCTATGTGGCAGCAAGTTCTTCATTGTCAAATTCTTCACCTTCAATACAACGTTATGTGACCTCTGGGGTTGCATCACACTTTTGTCATGTTTCTGTTACATTATTGCTAGAGGTTTCAGAATATAATCTTATTCAGGTTGGTTTCCTTGCAAAGACATAATAGAGAGTGATTAATGATATCACCAGTTATTGAGAAAAAAAAATGTTATTTAGGAAAAAGTTATTCTATATAGTAATGAGCTTTTGCCATAAAGGTACATTTTCAAATAACAGATTTTTAAGTAAATTAAGGTAAATACAATAATTGCTTAAAAACATAATCTAACCAAAGAAATTGTAAGACAATTCATTATTCTAAACAGTTTTGTATACTTTTACATACCAGGACTCTAATACGTGCAATGTTTTCTTCTGCTGAGGATCCAAACACTTTTGACATGGAATTTCTTAAAAATTCTCTCCAATAGTTGATGGCGACTTTATCAGCAGGATCACCACCTGTTTATTTGTTTTCTTTTTTGGTTTATTTTATTATGAACATGGTTCATTTTTTTATTGTAATACTTTTTAATTTCTTAAGATAGTCAGTCAATATCCCATGAAACGATAGATGGTAATTGCACTCTTAAACCAAACCGTTCAATACCCCAACAAGTAATAACTGAGAAGATAAATACATTTAAAAAAATCTTTCTTTTAGAAATATGTGCAAATGTTGGCTTATCTTTACCTACTATGTTTTCTACATTTGTGTCATATATTTTTTTTAATTAAACATTTGTTGCAAAAATATTTTATCAACATTTGTTGCTCTGTTGTTGGTCACCTCAAACCAATATATTTTCATGATACAATGCCAATGCTAAACATATATAGGTTTATTAATAACATTTACGTTTTTATATCATACTGTAATATTGGTGATTACGTTTTATGGCTATGTCAATAATTTTTATCAGGGAATTTCACTGCATTTTCTTTTAGGTCTGAAACCTCAGGGTAACATTCTTGCAAATACATTCTTCTACTTTTTTTAAATATTAGTATTTTAATTTGTGCCAATCCAAAATACCTTCCATACCAAGAAAATTGTGTTATAGAAAATAATGCTGTCCTTCTTCATATGACATTTTGGGGCCCATTTATCAAGCTCCAAACGGAGCTTGAACGGCCGTGTTTCTGGCGAGTGTTCAGACTCGCCAGAAACACCAGTTATGAAGCAGCGGTCTAAAGACCGCTGCTCCATAACCCTGTCCGCCTGCTCTGATGAGGCGGACAGGAATCGCCGGAAATCAACCCGATCGAGTACGATCGGGTTGATTGACACCTCAGCAGGGGGCAGCGTTGCACCAGCAGCCCTTGTGAGCTGCTGGTATACTGTTAAATGCGAATAGTGTATTATTTGCTTTGTTCCTTTGTTGTTCTTTGTTGAAAATCATACCTAGATATGCTCAGTATCAAAATGCACTATTGAGAGCTAGCTGATGATTGGTGAATGCACATATATGCCTCTTGTCATTGTCTCCCAATGTGTTCAGCTAGCTCCCAGTAGTGCAATACTGCCCCTTCAACAATAGATACCAAGATAATTAGGCAAATTTGATAAAATAAGTAAATTGGAAGTTGTTTAAAATTGTATAGTCTACGTGAGTCTTGAAAGAAAAAACTGACTGCTGAGCAAAGGATTGCCTTGCATTCCCTTATCGTGCCCTTGCCCCTTCTTCTGCAAATACTTGGCCTTATCTACCTTTTCCATCTGCTTGCCCTTACCTGACCATATTTACTAAAGGCCAAACCTGTACCTGCTGGCCATTTCTGCTTAGAACGTGCCTGTTTTTTATTCCTGCCTTGTCCTACCTAACTATGGCATAGTATCTGTGGACCATACCTGTAGATATTACCTGCTAAGATACTGCTCATTTATAGTATCTGTTTGCCATAACTGTCTATAGTGCCAGCTAAGTAATCCCTGGACATTTCCCATCTATAGCAGCTGTAGTCATACAGGTCTGTAGTGCCTGCTGACCCTCTTATTGTACTTCCCCAGCCCTTACACATCTATACCTGTGGGCATACTTACTAATATTACCTGCCACAACTGCCTATAGTACCTACTAACTATAATATCTTTTTTTCCCCTGCCAGACCCTTACCTGTCTATAGAAGCTTTGCCCATACCCGTTTATACCACTTATTATTGTGGGTCTTATTGTATCTACTTGTCTATAGTGCTTGCAGGCCACACCTGACTATAATACCTGCTGGCCACATTGGTTTATTGTACATGCTTTTTTCTTATTGTTTGCCTATTGTCAGCTGGTATCTCCTGTACCTGTTATCCTATAAAGACTAGAACGTTTTACCTGACCTGTCATCCTATCCATAAGCTACTTACCATAGACTCCAGCTACTCAGTCTGTTACAGAAATCGGTCTATGTTTAGCAGAATGATTTAGACTAAGGCAATTTTACACTGTTTATGTTATACAGATGTCAATTTATGTAAGAGATATTATAACAAAGTAGATGAGAATACATGCTCATTCATTTTTCTCTAAGTAATGTGTTCATGATATAAGAGAAGCACTCTTAAGCAACTCCAATTGTTTTTCCCAGCATTACCTGGTACACAACATGACAAAGCCTCTTTTTATTATATTGGCTCCTTAGCCAATATAAATTTTATAGAAATGGTCAATAATTGATGTTTTGCATTTACTAGGATTTCTATTTTTCTTTGAGCAGTTTTCTCTCTCTCTCTCTCTCTCTCTCTCTCTCTCTCTCTCTCTCTGTATGTAGTAATGAATATATATATATATATATATATATATTTATATATATCTTTATAATCTGCTCTCTAACATAGTAACATAGTAACATAGTAGATGAGGTTGAAAATAGACCGAAGTCCATCGAGTTCAACTCTAAGGAATACATTATCTCATTAGAGAGATGTAGCAGTCATTTTTTATTTTACTGATGCACAAATATTGTGTTTTTATCCACATACATAGAAGGACTAAACTTATAAATATTGAAGATATTTTTTTTTATCCATACTGGATCGCTAGCAAAACTTTGGGCTTTCATACTCCCCAAAGGATTTCAAATGATGTCATGGGTTTGGCATTGAATGTTTGGCCTTATTAAAATCTAATTCTAACCCAATGAACTAGCAGCATTTTGATTAGGAAAGAAGGTGAATGAATTGTGAATTTCCCAGGATGCCTAAACATCATGTGAGCTGAAATAATACACTCTGAACAATAACAGCTTTATTAAAGAGCTATCACTTTTGTCCTTAGCCTGTAATACAGCACATTTCTCATGAACTGTTGGTAACTGCCTGAAGGCTAACTATTCCCAGAAAGTGAAAATATAAAGCAGCTACTCTTCATTAGATGTTGTTATTGGCAAGGCACCTAATAGCTTTATGTATTTTCTCATACAGTAACTGTTAACTTTATGAATGTGCAGTGTAGAATAACTTCATGCAGTGTAGGATATAAAATATCTGATTAAACATCTAGTACTTAGAACTCTTTAAATTGTTTTAACTAGAACTGGTAATTCAATGTTTTGTTAATTATTGATATTTATATTAACAGTATTAGTAAATAGTATAGGCAGGTAATTGTGGTGCCTATATCTATCTATCTATCTATCTATCTATCTATCTATCTATCTATCTATCTCTCTCTCTCTCTCTCTCTCTCTCTCTCTCTCTCTCTCTCTCTCTCTCTCTCTCTATATATATATATATATATATATATATATATATATATATATATATATATATATATATACAGTATATATATTACAAACAGAATATTGCAAATAGTGGACTCCACAAGTGAATCACACTAATGCAAACTGAGTTGCGAACACTTTCAACAAATCGTTACAAAAATAGAATGTATCACAATTGTAATGCAAATAATAAGCTGCTAAATAATAAAGAGCTATGCGGTCACAAAAATTAGATGTAACTAAATAGGACCAGACTAATTTTCTGGAATATAAAGTATGTATATAACACAGTAATAATAATAAGCTTGAAATATAATAATAATAAGCTTGAAATATAATAATAAAATATTCAAAAGAAAGTCTTATCCTTTAGTTGATGTTACAGGAACAAATTTCAGGAGAGATGAGTTCAGTGCTGCTCGTCAAAAACCACTCAAGGTTCTGATTGGGTGATGACGTACAGTTGCAAATATCTAAAAAAACAAGCACACAGAGACACCTCTCATGGTGCAAATCAATTTTTTTATACAAACATATATAAAAACATAGAGCTTTAGGGTAATCCCTACTCACAAGTAAAATCTCAATCGAATGAGGTAAGTTGAAGCAGATGGATTTCAAAGTGTCCCCACTTATAACAGGTATATCACCAGGCTGTGGTCCCAGGGTGAAGTGTCCAGATCTAATCGTGATCCCCTGTAAAGTACACAGACTGTCCTGTTCTGCTAGTCAGTGCTAAAATACCACTGCTAAATTTGGGAGCTTAAAAAAACGCTGTGAGTCTCCGTGAAGTACACAGAACTCCGCTTCAGCGTGTGTATCGAGATTGACGTAACGTGGGCATGGCCATATATATATATATATATATATATATACAGAATATATCCAAACTTACATACCATACCACTTGTGTATGTGCAATGCATTTGTTTTGATGCCCCTCAATTGTGCCTGTGGGTAATATGTATGAATCATTCTGTTAACAGGGTTTACATAGAACCTATTCTAGGAAAAAATATTATGCTATTATAGATGTATATTATATTAGGTAGGTTTTATGATTTTGAATATTCTTTTTTTAATGTTATTGATTTTATTAAATGTAGTAGTCATATTTATTTTGATTTAGTTGGCTAATATTTAGTTTTGGGTAGATGCCTGCCCAGACAAAATCAACTGACTGATCATGTGCCACCCTCAAGTTTTTTTCATGCTAATAACCCCCTATAATTTAGAAGAGCTATATTCCTAATTAACAATCGGCAAAATTACAAGTTATGCACTAAACCCGGTGCGTAAATAATGCTAAACATTTTGCATTATCGCACTTTCCAAATTAAAAAAAATATATTTTTGTTGTGCGATATGGTGCGTTACGCTCCATACTGCACAAAAGCCAAGGCCAGACTTGATGTGCTCGTACACATTTTCCTCTATAGACATCAATGGAGAAAAAGTGTTAGAAAAAACTAACATCTGCGATTGCGGAATGGCGATCCCCAACATCGCCAACACTAAATAAAGTTATTAACCCCTAAACCGCCTGCCAGCCATATCGCAACTACTAAAATAAACCCATTAACCCCAAAACCGACGGCCCTCTACTTCTCAACTACTAATATAAACCTATTAGCCCCTAAACTGCCGGCCCCCCACATCGCAACTACTAAAATAAACCTATTAACCCCTAAACCGCTGGCCCCCCACATTGCGACACTAAATTAAACTATTAAAACCTAAACCTAAACACCCACTAACTTTAAATTAAAGTTACAATATAGCTACCTTAAAATAAATAAAAACCTGTGAAATAAAAAAACTAAGCTTAAACTATAAAAAATCCTAACAATACTATTTAAATTTTTTAAAAAAAAAATAAAAATAAAAAAACCTAAATTACAAAATTAAAAAATCCTAACACTACAAAAAAAAATAACTTTCCAAAAAAACACAAAAAACTCTAAAATTACAAAAAATAGAAAAATCTAAGATTACAAAAAATAATAAATGAAACTATCCAAAATAATAAAAATGAAACCTAATTGAATACCCCTATAAGAACAAAAAACACCCTAAAATAAAAACACCCCCTAATTTAACAATAAACCACCAATAGCTTTTTGTAGGACATTGCCCTAAGTTAAAGAGCTCTTTTACGTAACCCTCCAAAATAAAAAAACCTAAGGCTAAATAAACTTAATCTACCGATTGCCCCTAAAGGGGCATTTGTATGGGCATTGCCCTTAAAAGGGCAATCAGCTCTTTAGTGTCCATTAAAAAATAAAGAATCCCTAATCTAAAAAAAAAAAACACCAAAAAAATAAAAAAAAACCCTAAGTCTAACGCCGAAATACTTACTCACCATTCTTGAAGTCCAGTGGTGAAGGTCTTCTTCCAAGCAGCTCCATCTTTATCCAGCCCGGGGACATCTTCTATCTTCTTTCGGAGCAAAGGCGGTGCAGAGCGGAGGTAGCAGTGGAGCAGGACCAGATATATGCGATTGTCGCCGCACACTGAAGATTAAATGCAAGGTACCCGCTTTATATCTGGGGAACCTTGCATTCCTATTGACTGAAATTTTAAAATCATCCAATAGGATGAGAGCTACTTAAATCCTATTGGCTGTTCAAATCATAACTTAGGGCATTGCCCTACAAAAGGCCCTTTTAAGGGATATTGGTAGTTTATTGTTAGATTAGGGGGTGTTTTTATTTTGGGGTGGCTTTTTTTTATAGGGTTAATAGATTTGGTTTCATTTTTATTATTTTGGATAATTTAGTTTATTATTTTTTTGTAATCTTAGATTTTTTTATTTTTCGTAATTTAAGAGGGTTTTTTTGTTATTTAAAAAAAAAAAATTAGTAGTGTTAGGATTTTTTAAATTTGTAATTGAGTTTTTTTTAAAATAGTAATAATTAGGTTTTTTATTTCACAGGTAAGTTTTTATTTATTTTAAGATAGTTATATTGTAACTTTAATTATTAGGTTTAGGGGTTAATACATAATTTAGTGTGTCACGATGTGGGGGGATCGGCGGTTTAGGAGTTAATAGTTAAATTTTGCATCTTGCATTGTGGGGTCCGCGGTTTAGGGGTTAATAGATTTATTTTAATAGTAGCAATGTGGGGGGCAGCGGTTTAGGGGTTAATACTGTAATTTAGTGTTGGTGATGTGGATGGGCGGCGGATTATGGGTTAATAGGTTTTACATAGTATTTGTGATGTGGGGGTGGCAGTTTAAGGGTTAGTAGGTAGTTTATGGGTGTAAGTGTACTTTGTAACATTTTAGTTATGAGTTTTTTTAAACATTTTTGTTTCGCTAAATCTATAACTACTGTTTTTTTTATTGTAGAATGGATCGTGGCGGTATATGCTATAACGCTAGCGGAATAGCCTAACCAAACAACTTGTAATATGGGAGACCTGAAAATTCCACACTCAAAAGCTATTTTTGAGTTGCGGTACATGCTAAACTGTTAAACCGTATCACTGCAACTTGTAATAGGGGTGACCTGCCATTCCGTGCGCAAAGGCCAATTTCTAAGCGGTATAGCCGTACCGCAAAACTTGTAATTTAGGTGAATGATTTTTCTTGTATAGTTTAGACAAAGCTGATAAAGATGACTTGCATAAGGTTAATTTATTATTACATTTCACCTGTGCCTTTGATGGTTCATGAGTTCACTTTAAAGAGATTATGTAGATTTTGAGACAGCACTTGTATTAGTACACCTCGTAGCTATACTAAACTTCACAACATCTAGAATATTCATACAGTATTAATTACTTTTTAATTTTAAACAGATATATATATATATATATATATATATATATATATATATATATATATATATATATATATATATATATATAAAAAAGTTCAGACTAAAGTATCTAAATGTTAAAAGCATGTTTTCTTGTAACAACATTAGATCAGTGTCTATGGTGAAATAATAGTCAAAACAGTTATAGGACTTAAAAGGACAGTTTACCCTAATTTGTTCTCTAATTTATTTCCAATGATCCATAATGCATGTTGGAGTATAAAAAGCTACTTTTTCTTTTCTTTTTCAATTTGAAAAATCATATTTTTCCTGTGGTATTCCTACCTATAGCGCTGCGGAATCTGTTGGTGCTCTACAAATAACCATAATAATAATAATAATAATAATAATATATTCTGAAAGTCTCTATACTTAAGTATAGGATACAGAAAACCTGTGTAAACATAGCCAGAAGAACAAATAACACTCACAGTAGCATGTAGAAGAGATAAGCAATAACAATGTTAATTTTCAGTTGGGCTTTGGTTTACAGAGATAATATAAAGAAGCATGTTTGTAAAGAAAGTGATAAACTTAGGATATATTATTTCAATCAAGCTCAGTACATTTTGATGCTCTGTGGTTTAAAAGAACAAAATCAGTTATTTAAAAAAAAAAAAACATAAAGGATCACTTTCTCATCATTAACCACTACTCTGCAGTTGAACTTATTTTCCGTTCTTATATATTAAAAAAAAACTATGGCCCAGATTTGGAGTTCGGCGGTAGCCGTCAAAAACCAGCGTTAGAGGCTCCTAACGCTGGTTTTGGCCGCCCAGCTGGTATTTGGAGTCAGTGATTAAAGGGTCTAACGCTCACTTTTCAGCCGCGACTTTTCCATACCGCAGATCCCCCTACGCCATTTGCGTATCCTATCTTTTCAATGGGATCTTTCTAACGCCGGTATTTAGAGTCGTTTCTGAAGTGAGCGTTAGAGCTCTAACGACAAAACTCCAGCCGCCTGAAAAATAGCAGGAGTTAAGAGCTTTCTGGCTAACGCCGGTTCTTAAAGCTCTTAACTACTGTACCCTAAAGTACACTAACACCCATAAACTACCTATGTACCCCTAAACCGAGGTCCCCCCACATCGCCGCCACTCGATTAAAATTTTTAACCCCTAATCTGCCGACCGCCACCTACATTATACTTATGTACCCCTAATCTGCTGCCCCTAACCCCGCCGACCCCTATATTACATTTATTAACCCCTAACCTGCCCCCCACAACGTCGCCGCCAGCTACTTAAAATAATTAACCCCTAATCTTCCGACCGCAAAGCGCCGCCACCTACGTTATCCCTATGTACCCCTAATCTGCTGCCCCTAACACCGCCGACCCCTATATTATATTTATTAACCCCTAATCTGCCCCCCTCAACGTCGCCGACACCTGCCTACACTTATTAACCCCTAATCTGCCGAGCGGACCTGAGTGCTACTATAATAAAGTTATTAACCCCTAACCGCCTCACTAACCCTATAATAAATAGTATTAACCCCCTAATCTGCCCTCCCTAACATCGCCGACACCTAACTTCAATTATTAACCCTAATCTGACGACCGGAGCTCATCGCTACTATAATAAATGGATTAACCCCTAAAGCTAAGTCTAACCCTAACACTAACACCCCCCTAACTTAAATATAATTTACATCTAACAAAATAAATTAACTCTTATTAAATAAATGATTCCTATTTAAAGCTAAATACTTACCTGTAAAATAAATCCTAATATAGCTACAATATAAATTATAATTATATTATAGCTATTTTAGGATTAATATTTATTTTACAGGCAACTTTGTAATTATTTTAACCAGGTACAATAGCTATTAAATAGTTAAGAACTATTAATAGTTACCTAGTTAAAATAATAACAAATTTACCTGTAAAATAAATCCTAACCTAAGATATAATTAAACCTAACACTACCCTATCAATAAAATAATTAAATAAACTACCTACAATTACCTACAATTAACCTAACACTACACTATCAATAAATTAATTAAACACAATTCCTACAAATAAATACAATTAAATAAACTAGCTAAAGTACAAAAAATAAAAAAGAACTAAGTTACAAAAAATAAAAAAATATTTACAAACATAAGAAAAATATTACAACAATTTTAAACCAATTACACCTACTCTAAGCCCCCTAATAAAATAACAAACACCCCCAAAATAAAAAATTCCCTACCCTATTCTAAATTAAAAAAGTTACAAGCTCTTTTACCTTACCAGCCCTGAACAGGGCCCTTTGCGGGGCATGCCCCAAGAATTTCAGCTCTTTTGCCTGTAAAGAATAAATACAATACCCCCCCCCAACATTACAACCCACCACCCACATACCCCTAATCTAACACAAACCCCCCTTAAATAAACCTAACACTAAGCCCTGAAGATCTTCCTACCTTGTCTTCACCATCCAGGTTCACCGATCCGTCCTGAAGAGCTCCTCCGATGTCCTGATCCAAGCCCAAGCGGGGGCTGAAGAGGTCCATGATCCGGTCAAAGTCTTCATCCAAGCGGGGCAGAAGAGGATCTTCCATCCGATTGAAGTCATCATCCAGGCGGCATCTTCTATGGTCTTCCATCCGGAGCGAAGCGGCAGGATCCTGAAGACCTCCAGCGCGGAACATCCATCCGGACCGACGACTGAACGACGAATGACTGTTCCTTTAAGGGACGTCATCCAAGATGGCGTCCCTCGAATTCCGATTGGCTGATAGGATTCTATCAGCCAATCGGAATTAAGGTAGGAATTTTCTGATTGGCTGATGGAATCAGCCAATCAGAATCAAGTTCAATCCGATTGGCTGATCCAATCAGCCAATCAGATTGAGCTCGCATTCTATTGGCTGTTCCGATCAGCCAATAGAATGCGAGCTCAATCTGATTGGCTGATTGGATCAGCCAATCGGATTGAACTTGATTCTGATTGGCTGATTCCATCAGCCAATCAGAAAATTCCTACCTTAATTCCGATTGGCTGATAGAATCCTATCAGCCAATCGGAATTCGAGGGACGCCATCTTGGATGACGTCCCTTAAAGGAACAGTCATTCGTCGTTCAGTCGTCGGTCCGGATGGATGTTCCGCGCTGGAGGTCTTCAGGATCCTGCCGCTTCGCTCCGGATGGAAGACCATAGAAGATGCCGCCTGGATGATGACTTCAATCGGATGGAAGATCCTCTTCTGCCCCGCTTGGATGAAGACTTTGACCGGATCATGGACCTCTTCAGCCCCCCGCTTGGGCTTGGATCAGGACATCGGAGGAGCTCTTCAGGACGGATCGGTGAACTGGATGGTGAAGACAAGGTAGGAAGATCTTCAGGGGCTTAGTGTTAGGTTTATTTAAGGGGGGTTTGTGTTAGATTAGGGGTATGTGGGTGGTGGGTTGTAATGTTGGGGGGGGGTATTGTATTTATTCTTTTACAGGCAAAAGAGCTGAAATTCTTGGGGCATGCCCCGCAAAGGGCCCTGTTCAGGGCTGGTAAGGTAAAAGAGCTTGTAACTTTTTTAATTTAGAATAGGGTAGGGAATTTTTTATTTTGGGGGTGTTTGTTATTTTATTAGGGGGCTTAGAGTAGGTGTAATTAGTTTAAAATTGTTGTAATATTTTTTCTTATGTTTGTAAATATTTTTTTATTTTTTGTAACTTAGTTCTTTTTTATTTTTTGTACTTTAGCTAGTTTATTTAATTGTATTTATTTGTAGGAATTGTGTTTAATTAATTTATTGATAGTGTAGTGTTAGGTTAATTGTAGGTAATTGTAGGTAGTTTATTTAATTATTTTATTGATAGGGTAGTGTTAGGTTTAATTATATCTTAGGTTAGGATTTATTTTACAGGTAAATTTGTTATTATTTTAACTAGGTAACTATTAAATAGTTCTTAACTATTTAATAGCTATTGTACCTGGTTAAAATAATTACAAAGTTGCCTGTAAAATAAATATTAATCCTAAAATAGCTATAATATAATTATAATTTATATTGTAGCTATATTAGGGTTTATTTTACAGGTAAGTATTTAGCTTTAAATAGGAATCATTTATTTAATAAGAGTTAATTTATTTCGTTAGATGTAAATTATATTTAAGTTAGGGGGGTGTTAGTGTTAGGGTTAGACTTAGCTTTAGGGGTTAATACATTTATTAGAATAGCGGTGAGGTCCGCTCGGCAGATTAGGGGTTAATAATTGAAGGTAGGTGTCGGCGATGTTAGGGAGGGCAGATTAGGGGTTAATACTATTTATGATAGGGTTAGTGAGGCGGGTTAGGGGTTAATAACTTTATTATAGTAGCGGTGCGGTCCGCTCGGCAGATTAGGGGTTAATAAGTGTAGGCAGGTGTCGGCGACGTTGAGGGGGGCAGATTAGGGGTTAATAAATATAATATAGGGGTCGGCGATGTTAGGGCAGCAGATTAGGGGTACATAGGGATAACGTAGGTTGCGGCGGTTTACGGAGCGGCAGATTAGGGGTTAAAAAAAATATGCAGGGGTCAGCGATAGCGGGGGCGGCAGAATAGGGTTAATAAGTGTAAGGTTAGGGGTGTTTAGACTCGGTGTACATGTTATAGTGTTAGGTGCAGACGTAGGAAGTGTTTCCCCCATAGGAAACAATGGGGCTGCGTTAGGAGCTGAACGCTGCTTTTTTGCAGGTGTTAGGTTTTTTTTCAGCTCAAACAGCCCCATTGTTTCCTATGGGAGAATCGTGCACAAGCACGTTTTTGAGGCTGGCCGCGTCCGTAAGCAACTCTGGTATCGAGAGTTGCATTTGCGGAAAAAATGCTCTACGCTCCTTTTTTGGAGCCTAACGCAGCATTTGTTTGAACTCTCGATACCAGAGTTAAATTTATGGTGCGGCCAGAAAAAAGCCAGCGTTAGCTACGCGGGTCCTTACCGACAAAACTCTAAATCTAGCCGTATGAAAATCTAAATGCAAGAAACAATGGGGCTCACTAAAACTGTATGAAACAAACAAATTGAATTTAAAAGATACCGTAAAAATGGTTTTGTTAAATAACATTAAAATTATAAAAAAACTGTTGTGCAAAAATCGAATTTTAGGAAAAATAAATAAATTTGTATTGAAATTACACAGGAAAAACACATTTAATGCACAAAGTAGAAATCTTAATAAAACTACATTACTGATGCAAAAAGACAAGAATGTGAAGATACATACAGTACAAAAGGACGCCAAAAATAGGATGAAATTAAACTTTGAAATAAAACATACATTAAAAAATGTATTGTTTAAATTAAATTAAAAATGATAACAAGGGGGGCGGAGCTAACAGCCTAGCTGAGTAGTCGCAGGGTAGAAGAGCTCCTGTCCGAAAAGTTGAAAAACACTTATTTAACATACTTAAAAGACTTTAAATTAATACTTTTTCACTGCAAACTTCCTCCCTACATTGTTGGCTTACATACTGAACCTAAAATTGCACGGGAGGGTGAGTTTCTAAAGAGCCTCATCGAGACCGCCATCCAGCAGCCTAAGTGAAACACTTGTATCCTGCGCACAACTTGTGTACTTGCCGACTGTTACCTACCTCTGACACCCAGCTCTGGAGGGTCGGGGCTCCGCTCCAGAGCTGCTGCAGCTACAGGCACCACATCTCCTCATCACCGCTTGCATACGCGGTTCTGCCTACCAACTGCCTTAATCCGGGACTTGGCTGAAGTCCCATAACAGCGATCAGTGCCTCTCCTGAGTGGATTTAGAACTAGGAGGTCGGTCCGTAGCGAGGAGCAAGAGTGAGGCTGTGCGGGTAAGTGATCCCTGACTTCAGAGTCCTAAAGTAGTGTGGTGCAAAAAATCGCCATCTTGCCGTCCCCCACACCAGCCTCACAAAGAACGGCGTCAGACCCGACTCTCCTCTACACACCTGTTAGTGACACTAACTGCCACCCTCAGGGCCAGAAATTCTAATAAAGACTAATAGAAGTACCCCGGGCCTTAAACATTACCGCACTCTTAATCACAGCCTAAGTCCTGGTGACATAACAGCATAAGCAAACTGCCGCATAGAGGGTAAAACACTCCCAGGGCCTGGTCCTAACCCAATCCTGAAAGCTGATCATCATTTAACCGCCTCTGATTGCTATGTTTGTGAGGCCCTTGTGAAACTACCTCTGCTCAAACCTAAGAGTACATACCCCTCCTGTGCCCCCTGTAGCACAAGTTTTTATTTAATTACAGAAAAGGTCAGACCTGGCCTGGTACTGGGTCTACCTCACTTTGAGATCCTGCACATACCGCACGCAGTCTCTACCACACGCAACACTATAAGAAGCCCTACATGCAGACGGCCCAATACTACTTCAGGTTCTCTGTCACTGGACCAGTGCTGTATTGTAGGCCTACACTACCAGATACTCTCCAACTGAAAAGGACAATTTCTGATACAATAAAGAGGGTCACCAGGCTGCACAGCAGTACTCCCTTACTACTACTCATATAGCTCATAAAGCAGCAGGGTGGAGGTGGACAACGGTCTCCCTAGGTGTGACACAAGGCCTTACATTTCCAGCTCTGTTAAGTCACAGTTATTGCAAGCCTCTCTCCTTCCATTTCCCACTGAGGTACTCTCAGTGGGTCATATCCCACTCCCTTGTTCCAGCATCGTCATTAGGTGACACCTTCCCCTGGGAGAGAGGCCTCTTCAAGCTACCAAGTTTCTTACCGTCATTCTTCTCACTGACTATGCTAGACTCCAAGATGGCCTAGGGGTGTAGGTGAGGGGACGGGAGGAGGTGAGATTGAATATAGTACAAACAAATATCTCCTCTATGCTTATATAGGGAACAAGTCCCTTGTCAATCTAAAGTACAGTAGTAATACTATTATCATGGCTCAATCCCAAAAGAAGAAATCTAAACAGATAGGTCAGCTTCGGAGGACCGTAGTGGACCACTTCAAAGTCACTGCCCGAGAAGATAGAAGTTCTTCTCCAGAAGATACCTGTTCTTTAGAAGACCAAGACTCTGCAACCATGCCCATAACTAATCCTTCCCAGACTCCACGTCTGGACAATATGGCGGCCACCATAGTTGACACTCTATCCAAACGTATGAAAAATCTACAAGATACCCTCACAAAGGCTATAAAAGGGTCATCCGCTGAACTCCGCAGAGATATGGCGGTAATAGGCGAAAGAACAGATGCCCTAGAGCGAAAGCAAGATTATCTAGCTCTGGATCATGAAAATGTACTCTCCTATTCTCAGTCGCTTGCTATCCAAATATCAGACCTGGAACTCAAGCTCTCAGACCTTGAAGACAGGTCCAGAAGAAATAATTTGAGATTCAGAGTTGTACCTGAGGAGGTAACTGCTGGTGAGCTTGAATCATTCATCAAAGGATTCTGCATGCTATTTTTGGCTGACCTAGACTCCTCGAGCTTTCTTATAGATAGAGTTCACCGTACCCCTAGACCACGCAACATCTCAGCAGAGAAACCAAGAGACGTTTTGGCTAGAATCCACTATTTCACCCAGAAGGAAAAGATACTACGAGAACTAGCAACCAAACCTAAACTACCTGAAAAATTCCAATCTATACTAGTGTTTCCAGACTTGTCACAATTTACGCTACAGAGGCGAAGATCCTTCACCCCTTCACACAAATTCTTCGACAACATAATATTAAATATCGATGGGGATACCCAACTAAGCTTATTGTTAATAGAAATGGTGCTATCCATACGATTTCCTCATTAAATGATGGGATGGACCTCCTTAAACAATGGGACCTAAAGAGACTTCCTAATAACCAGAACAAAGCAGACTTTCCTCCTACACCACTGCAGGCCACTGCACCTGAATGGGCCCCTTTGCCCCAGAGATCCTCCTCAGGGACGAGATTGGGAGCTCCCCAGTCTGCTTCGAGATCTCAACTCATGGAAGAAAATTTCTGACTTAATTGGCTTTGAATCCTTTCTAAGCACTTAGACATTCTCATTTAAAGATTCTGTATTATGATAATGGACAGTTTCTATACAGGGCCCTGGGCCCTTCCGTCAGACACACTCAGATACTACTATTTACTGTCTTTTTAATGTTATCTATTTGTTGTATGCTTCCTCCCAGATTTTAGCTTGGAACATTATCCCTGTCAAACTAAGTCACATATGGGGTGTTTTACCCCTCCACCTGATAGATAGAAGAATCATAACTTTATCACCCAACCGTTCACTGGACCAGGTAAGACTATACAGTTCTCTTTGAATTCAAGTTCATATACTTGGAGAATGTTACAACAGGGGTCTAAAAGCATAGTACTCAAATCTTATTACAGTTACACCCCCGGGCCAATAGCAAGCTCATAGCTGTACTACATACCATCTCCCCTAAGTATATTTTGAGATCCTCGTATGTCTAGGAAATTGGGAGATCCCTATTAGACATGGCTTAGATTCCAACACACACTTAAGAGACAGGTTCTTACACACATAAAGCTATATCTGGGAGGTAGCCGAGTTATAACTTTAGATGTTCCCACAGGTTTAATATGTTTATAATTAGTGATGTCCCGAACTGTTCGCCCGCGAACGGTTCACAGAGAACATAGCTTGTTCGCATTCGCGTTTGTGGCGAACACATGGCGATGTTCGATCTGCACCTATGTGTCATCATTGAGGAAAGTTTGACCCTTTATGTCACAGCCGCCTGACACATTAGAGCCAATCAACATCAAACACTCCCTCACAGACCCTCCCAGCTACTCGGAATCCGCCATTTTAGACTCATAACGACCTTGCTTTCTTAATGAGAGGACGTGTTGTGTTTTTGCTCCTGACATTAATAGGAAAAACATAGCTAGGCTAGTGTATTTACAGTCCAGAAGGACTCCACTCATCTCTGCTGCAAGCACAGCACCCCAAAAAGCCCTTTTTAGGGCTATATTTCGTGCCGTTTTTTTTTTTTTATTAGCATTTGCCTGGCTTTCAGGCTGTGTGTTTAAGGCTCACAGCATATGCTGTGATTACTGCCACCACTGATATCTCCCTAACAACATTAGTTTAAATTTAACTAACCAAAAAATTTAATTATTTTGCTAGTGTAATTTTTTTTCATTTTCTATCAGGCCAGTGTCACACAGCATATACTCTGGTTCATTGCTCTGTGCCAGCCAGCAGCCACCAGTGTTAATATCCGTTTATAACATTATTTTAAATTAAAAAAAAAAAAAAAATATTTTGCTAGTGTAATCTAATTACATTTACTATCAGGCCTGTGTCTGTCAGGCTCACTCAGCATTAATATACCTCATTTTTTTCAGTCTTTTGGTTAATTGGTCTGTGCCAGGCAGCCACCCAGCACTTATATCTATTCTTCTTCACCTTAATTTTAATATATAAAAAAAAAAGTTTAAATTTGTTTGATAGTGTAATCTAATATAATTTTCTATCCGGCCGGTGTGTTTTGCTGACATACAGAGCCTACTGTGTTTACTTGCTGCCCTCCCTAGTCTATGAGCCACGACTCATATGTGTTTAACCTTTTTTTAATTCCCCCCCCCAAAAGATAAATTAAATCATTTTTCTAGTGTAATCTAATAGTATTTTCTATCAGGCGTGTGTGTATCTGACTTACAGAGCCTACTGTTTTTAATAGCTGCCCTTCCAAGGCTATCAGCCACGACTCATATGTATGTGCTTAACCTTTTTCTTTAAATTGCCAAAAAAAAGTCTTTAAATCATTATGCTAGTGTAATCTAATTGTATTTTATATCAGGCCTGTGTCTAACTGTCTATATGATTTACACAGCATACTGTTGTTAATTGCTGCCCTATGTAGCAGCCAGCCAGTGCGACCACTCATAGAGTCATATGTGCATTGCACTTCTTAACATAATTTTAATATTAAAATCTAAAATTTTAAAATATTTTGCTAGTGTAATGTAACTTAATTTTCTATCAGTCCTGTGTTTTTGTCACTTACACAGCATACTGTGTTAAATTGCTGCCCTACCTACCATCCACGACTCATATATGCCAGCCTGTGTGCTAGGCCCAACTATCCCATTAGTGGCACCAATCATAATTCTTGTAACAGTAATAAAAAAAAAAAAAACATAATTTTTTGGACTGCAAATATTCAGTCTCCTAGTGCAATTGAATTGCATTTACCTCCTGCCTGTCACTGCCAGCCTTTTGTGCCAGGCCGTCTAGCCAACTATTTACACCAATCATAATTGTTGTCGCAGACAGTATAGTTACTAATTAAAATTTAAAAAATTTTGATTGTTGATCTTAATCCTCAGTTTGCTCGTGCCCTAGAATTGCACTTTTCTACTGCCTTCCAAGCCTGTGTGCCAGGCCTACTTGAAAAATATTTACACCAATCATATTTGTTGTGACAGTATTCTTAATAATTAAAAAATTAATTTTTTGGTAATAGTTGTTATGAATCCTCAGTTTCCTGGTGCCATTGAATTGCACTTTCCTCCTGCCTTGCAGCCTGCTGTGAGCCAGGCCCACCTAGCCAATTGTTGCCAGCAATCATATTTCTTTTAACAGTATTGCAAAAATTGTCAATCATCACTGTTTTGACTGTCAGTAATCAGTCTCCTAGTGTCCTTGAATTGCATCTACCTCCTGCCTGCCAGCCTTTTGTTCCAGGCCGTCTTGCCAACTATTTACACCAATCATAATTTTTTGTCACAGTATAATTACTAATTAAAATTAAAAAATTCTTGATTGTTGATGATCTTAATCCTCAGTTTGCTCGTGCCCTAGAATTGCACTTTTCTACTGCCTTCCAAGCCTGTGTGCCAGGCTTTCTTGAAAAATATTTACACCAATCATATTTGTTGTCACAGTATTCTTAGTAATTAAAAATTAAAATTTGTGTTAATAGTTGTTGTGAATCCTCAGTTTGCTGGTGCCAGTGAATTGCACTTTCCTCCTGCCTTGCAGCCTGCTGTGTGCCCGGCCCACCTAGCCAATTATTGCCAGCAATCATATTTTTTTTTAACAGTATTGCAAAAATTGTCAATCATCACTGTTTTGACTGTCAGTAATCAGTCTCCTACTGTCCTTGAATTGCATTTACCTCCTGCCTGCCAGCCTTTTGTGCCAGGCCGTCTTGCCAACTATTTACACCAATCATAATTGTTGTCACAGTATAGTTACTAATTAAAATTAAAAAATTCTTGATTGTTGATGATCTTAATCCTCAGTTTGCTCGTGCCCTAGAATTGCACTTTTCTACTGCCTTCCAAGCCTGTGTGCCAGGCCTACTTGAAAAATATTTACACCAATCATATTTGTTGTGACAGTATTCTTAATAATTAAAAATTAAAAAAATGTTTAATAGTTGTTGTGAATCCTCAGTTTGCTGGTGCCATTGAATTGCACTTTCCTCCTGCCTTGCAGCCTGCTGTGAGCCAGGCCCACCTAGCCAATTATTGCCAGCAATCATATTTCTTTTAACAGTATTGCAAAAATTGTCAATCATCTCTGTTTTGACTGTCAGTAATCAGTCTCCTAGTGTCCTTGAATTGCATCTACCTCATGCCTGCCAGCCTTTTGTGCCAGGCCGTCTTGCCAACTATTTACACCAATCATAATTTTTTGTCACAGTATAGTTACTAATTAAAATTAAAAAAATATTGATTGTTGATGATCTTAATCCTCAGTTTGCTCGTGCCCTAGAATTGCACTTTTCTACTGCCTTCCAAGCCTGTGTGCCAGGCCTATTTGAAAAATATTTACACCAATCATATTTGTTGCGACAGTATTCTTAATAATTAAAAATTAAAATTTTTGTTAATAGTTGTTGTGAATCCTCAGTTTGCTGGTGCCATTGAATTTCACTTTCCTCCTGCCTTGCAGCCTGCTGTGATCCAGGCCCACCTAGCCAATTGTTGCCAGCAATCATATTTCTTTTAACAGTATTGCAAAAATTGACAATCATCACTGTTTTGACTGTCAGTAATCAGTCTCCAAGTGTCCTTGAATTGCATCTACCTCCTGCCTGCCAGCCTTTTGTGCCAGGCCGTCTAGCCAACTATTTACACCAATCATAATTGTTGTCACAGTACAGTAACTAATTAAAATTAAAAAATTCTTGATTGTTGATCTTAATCCTCAGTTTGCTCGTGCCCTAGAATTGCACTTTTCTACTGCCTTCCAAGCCTGTGTGCCAGGCCTACTTGAAAAATATTTACACCAATCATATTTGTTGTGACAGTATTCTTTTTTTTTTTTTTTTTTTTTTTTTTTTATTGAGGTTCAGAATGAGGCATACATATAATGTAATAAACAAAACATCACAGTAAAAAAATAACAGGTGGATTATGACATCTGTTTGAGATGAGAAGAACACAGTGCGTACCTGAAACAATAATGCAGACTGGTATTGTGAATGTACAATGCCTAATAAACTGTAGGCTCCCTAGAAAGTAACAAAGGCCGCTCTTGGGCCACAGCCAGCAGTGTATGGTCATATATAGGGGGCTATTTCAAGTATAAAAGACCACTTTTGGATCTTCAGATGAGAACCTCTTTTTTTTTTTTTTTTTTTAGTAGAATACGATAACAATTAACTGAAAAAAGGACACAATAAACTTGGTGTTAACCCTTATTGTATAAACAAACTGGTTGGTTAATGCAAAGATACTTGTTATAGACAAGGGATATAATTATGGTCCTGGAGATCCCAGATTTGACACTGGAGAATAAGGAGCATTTAAATTCCAAGCATATGGGCTTCACATGTTAAATGGGAATTTGAATTTACTTAAAATTTCTGAAGGACTGAGTAACTACTAGTCCATAAAGCATGTTAGCGAATGTACTAACTATTCCTGAGAAATTAACCCGCTGACCCTGGACTCTATGAGAAGGGCACCAGTATTTTAGTGTACTCCCCTAAGTATATCTGACAATATATAGTTGACTGAACCTCCTTCATTAACTGTAATGGTCAAAAACTTTAAAAGTTAAGATATACATATTACTCAGATCTGTTATAGGTGGTGCAAACCTCATATAGCTCAAAGGAGTGTAATATTTGAAGGACCAGCCTTCACTGAAATGTAACATTATTATGAGATAACAGTTATAATAGACCATATAAAAAGCTAGAACTTCAGAGTACAAATCTCAATATATGCGATGTCAGAGCATATTGAATATAGAGCTGCAATAGATTCATATGTAATGGTGATTAGCAAATCAGTCTACCAGATATACAAACAGCTATGCAAAGATATAACAGGTAAATGGAATATAAATACCCGGGAGAGGTACATTATGTGCAATACTGAGTATAAACATAGTGTTCATAGCTAAAGTTTCAGAGGCTCTCAAATGCATGTGGTAGGAGCAGTAATTATAAAACCTAGAGCTTCAGAGTACAAATCTCAAAATATGCAATTTCAGGACATAGAGAGTTTAACACTACAATAGGTTCATATGTAATGGCGATTAACAAGTCAGTCCACCGGATACACAAACAGTTATATAGCGATGCAACTGGTTAATGTAATATAAATGTCCAGGAGAGATACAGCGTGTGCTGTGTTGAGTATAAACATAGTGTTCATAGGAAAAGTTGCAGAGGTTTTTATGTGCATATGACAGGAGCGGTAAGTATGATTTGGAATGGCGATATATTTAAAAGTCACCTTATCGCTAAAGGAGAAGCAGTGTCCTCATTGCGCCAAGTCGTCGGCAGCCACCTTCCAAGGCTAAGAAATGTGAAAAGTGCCCCTCCAGTACTCCCACAGAACGGAGGTCCCGGGTCCCAGGAAAGGCGTGGTTGCAAGTATGGCCATAATATCACAGGTCCATGCGAAGCCGTATCACCCAGGAGCTCACCTTGACTCATTACCTCTTGACTAGAAGGTGCTAAATGCCGGGCAGGGGACACAACGGCGCGGTATAACTCATGTCCTGAGAGTGAGTGGCGAGAGTTCTCAGCTGTCCGCAGCTCCTGCTGTACTTCAGACCGGAACTTTTGCAGCTTGCTAGCGTGAGGTAAACTAGTAAGGGTCTGTGAAATAAGCGCTGCTTCTAAGCCCGTCTTTACATCAGAGCATTCTGCTGCTCTCATAGTCTCCGGCTCCCCATCTGTCACTGAAGTGCCAAGGGTAGGGCGTAGGCGCCGGGGCCCCAATGCGCCCACACCCCCCCCCCTCTGCTGTGTGGATCACGGGTCGGGAGTCCTTGTGGGCCAATTCATTATTAATACAGTCGAATGCCATAGCAAGCTCAGCTTCTAATGTAGCATGATGATTTCTAAGTAAGATGCACAGCTCCTCCATAAAACTCGGCGGGAACTCCATAGTGAATAAGTTGTGGTTTACAACAAATAAAGATACAGCAAGCAATGTAGCTCTAGGTATATATTGTGTCTTGCGAGAAAAGAAATATGCAGTGTCTTGCGGTGCTCACTGCTTCATAACGACAGAGGCACATCAGTGCCCTGCCGGGGGGTTAGAATAATGATAGGCCGCAACTTCTAATTCACTCCGGTTCGGTAAATACTGTTGCTGTTCCAAAGATATTTACATATCCTGAGAGAACTGGCTTTACTGTATGTCCTCATCTCAAACTATATGTAGGATGGTATATTGGGAAGGAGATTTCCCATAGATTCCTTTGTAGAGATGAAGGAGCTGATGATTAAGCGACCTGTCATGGCCGCCACCCGGAAGTTCCCCCTATTGCTATATTTTTAAGTGCTATAATATGCTCTTTAAAATCTATAGACATATCAGTGCAAGTGGGACACATTCTAAGAGGGGGTTCCACAATGGCTTCTAAACACATTGAACAAGGAGTTTCCTTGATGTCAGACATGTTAAACAGGCTAGTAATGAAACAAGCAAGCTTGGAAAACACTTTTATTCAAAGTAAATAATACTTAGAAAAAAACGGTACTGTGCCTTTAAGAGAAAAAAAGATGCACAAACTCTGTAAAACAGTGTAAAAAAAGCAGTAAACTTTTCGAAATTTTTACAGTGGAGTCATAAAGCCTTAGTAATATTGCACCACCAGACAAATAAACGATTAAACCCTTAATGTAAAAACCGGATTGACAAAACGTCAAAAACCGGTATAAAAACGTTCAGCACCTTGCCACAGCTCTGCTGTGGTGCCTACCTGCCCTTAGGGATAAACTTGTGGGGAAAAACCTTCCTTTAGGTCTTCAAATACAGCAGGACCCTCTGGAGAAGCAGCTGGATGTCTTGAGTGTAAAAGAAACTGTGCAACTGAGGCGCGAAAATAGGCCCCTCCCACCTCACTCGATGTTAGTGGGGCCTAAAAGAAACACACCAAAGTGTTTCTAAACTAGCCACGTGGGTTAATAACCCTTAAATAAGCCATAATGACCCTTCAAAGTTCCTCAAAAACGTTAATGTTTTAATAAAAAAGCGTTTTTTTCTATAAGTGTCACCAGTAACAACTGAGCCCTTTATGCAAGCTGGGATTCTATACTAAATGTCTGAATACAGCTTACCCTTCCCTCATGGGGATACTGTCAGCCTTTTCTAGAATTATCACAGTCTGTCTAGAAAAAATTTGACTGAACATACCTCAATGCAGCTTAGCATGCAAACCGTTCCCCCAACTGAAGTTTTCCTGTACTCCTCAGCCTCTGTGGGAACAGCAGTGGATCTTAGTTACAAAGTGCTAAAATCATCATCCTCCTTGCAGAAATCTTCATCCCTTTTCTGCCAGAGAGTAAATAGTACACACCTGTACCATTTAAAACAACAAACTTTTGCTTGAGAAAATAAAAACTAACATTTTTGTCACCACCCTCACTTTACCCTTCCTAGTACTTAGAGTAGGCAAAGAGAATGACGGGGGTGGAGCTAAGGGAGGAGCTATATAGACAGCTCTGCTGTGGGTGCTCTTTTTGCCACTTCCTGTTAGGAAGGAGAATATCCCACAAGTATGGATGAATCCGTGGACTCAATACATCTTGCAAGAGAAACAAATGAACTGCAAGAGTGAAAACAAACAACAACAAACAAACCTTAATTCTCACAGTCTGAAAGCTTAATTAGCACACTATAGACTGAACACAAGATGAACAGTCTCACAATCAGCAGCTGGAATATACAAGGACTCGCATCCTCCACCTTTGGAGACAAAATCAGAGATCCTGATTTTCAACAAAATATAAGAAACCATGATATTATCTTGTTACAGGAGACATGGCAAGATAGAAGCACAGCATCATCTTGCCCTATGAACTATAAAGAGTTAATAATCCCTGCAACAAAAAAGAAGAAAGGAGGGAGACTCTCAGGGGGGTTATTAGTGTGGTACAAAGAGAGTCTCAAGCCATTTATCACCCCAGTTAAGAGAGGTGCAACACATCTGTGGATACAAATATCAAAGAACCTTGTACTAACATCTCACAATCTCTATCTCTGTGTCATATACATTCCACCACTGGAATCACCATATTATGACCCAGAATAATTCAATACACTGCAGGGGGAGATCTCAAACTTTCAAACAAAAGGACAAATTATGCTAATTGGAGATATGAATGCTCGCACAAGCAATGCAAGGGACTGTACCTCCAGCCAAAGAAATACACATATATTTGGAAAGAGTATGAATTTTGACACCCTGATGGACACTCAGAGAAACAGCTATGATAAAATAATAAACACACATGGGAAAAAACTCCTTGATGTTTGTAAAAGATTAGGTCTGTACATTGTAAATGGAAGGGTAAATTATACAAACCATCTTGGATTGGAATATGCCCAGTGGCTTTTGAGGTGATTTTTTTCCACAAGCTCCAGAAGGAATTATCTGTTGATTCTTGAATTTGGGAAAGTGTTTTATTTAGGTGGTTCATTTTCTTGTGTTTGAGGGTAGTTTTGTATTCTCCATAGAGCAGCAAACAAATCCCTTAAACTGTCAGACAAAAGACACAGGAAGAATATAAATAAAAATAAATTGGTTTGATAAAGAATGTGCAGCCTTAAGACTTGAGGTGAGAAAATTATCAAACCTTAAACACAGAGAACCACTGCAAGAGGATTTGAGGTGCACATATAACAGAAAACTAAAAAAAAGAGTACAAAACTACCCTCAAACACAAGAAATTAAACCACCTAAATAAAACACTTTCCCAAATTCAAGAATCAACAGATAATTCCTTCTGAAGCTTGTGGAAAAAATTCAACTCAAAAGCCACTGGGCATATTCCAATCCAAGATGGTGACATACAGACACATTATTTTCAAACATTATACAAAGAACTAGAACCTAATAAGCTCAGTATGTCACAAAATGAAACTTGTGAAACACTGTTAAATTTAGAAAATGTAATAAAGAACTATCAAACTCCTCTAGACTTCCGATTCACACTACGGGAAGTTGCAGAAGGCATAAGGTCATTAAAACCAAGAAAAGCTTGTAGATCTGACCAAATACTAAATGAGATGCTGATTCACAGCAGCCCACAGCTCCAAAAGGCTCTCACAAAACTGTTTAATATCATCTTACAATCAGGACATTTCCCAGAAACATGGACAGAAGGTCTGATTGCCACAATCCACAAACATGGGGATCTAACTGACCCAAATAACTACAGGGGAGTCTGTGTAAACAGCAATGTGAGCAAACTCTTCTGCACAACCCTGAACCAGAGAATATTACAATTCCTAATAGACAGCAGAACCCTGCACATGAGTCAGATAGATTTCCTCCCTAAACAAAGAAACACAGACCACTTCTTCACATTACAAGCTATCACTAACAAGTATGAAAAGCTCACCATCAGGGAAGGTGTTTGCATGTTTTGTGGATTTAAAAAAAGCATTTGACTCAATCTGGCACCCTGGCCTATACATGAAACTGCTGCAAAGTGGAACTGGTGGGAAGACATATGACACTGCATTTTCCGCTCCCACCTCGTTATTTTTGCCTCACCACCTTTTAGGTGGTGGGCAAGATACAAAATAATAGGAAAGTCAATGTAGACACCAGTCTAGACATATATAAAAGGCAGTTATATCAGCATTGTACTTACATTGTTGATTTCAGCAGCTATGGAGACACTTCTGTATTTGTTTCTTCTCCGTGTGATGCAAATCCGGTCTAGAAGACAGAATACTGGAAATGTCACTAATCGATTGGTTAGAAGGAGACTTCGTGTCCCCCGTGTATTCCTTCCACGGGTTGGTTTGCACAGCCTTTCTGACCGAGAGATCATACAAAGATTCCGGCTTGATCGTGAATCCATATTACACCTGTATCGAGAGATCGAAGATTATTTGGTGCCGATGATGGCTCGTTCACGAGCTATTCCGGGACTATTGAAACTATTAGCTGCATTGCATTTTATGGCAACAGGCTCCTTTCAGGCGGTTTTATAGCGTCATTATTGGAATGAGTCAATCAGCTTTTTCACGTCACTTCTCAAAAGTTATAGAGGCTATGATGGTTATTTTTCCTTGATATGTTTGTTTGCCATCTACCCCAGAAGAATGGCAATCTATAAAGTCAAATTTCTATAGGATGGCTGGGATGCCCAATGTCCTAGGGGCCATAGACTGTACCCATGTTGCAGTAAGACCACTTCAAGCTTGTGAGGAGATCTATAGGAATAGAAAGCATTTCCATTCCTTGAATGTTCAGATGGTCTGTTCAAACTACCCAGGCTCATGTCATGATTCTTGCATCTTAAGGCAGACTGGCTTATACCGGACGTTCGAGGATGGAGATATGCCCGAAGGATGGCTTCTAGATAAGCATAACCGGCGTCTAATTTGTATTTTTTAATTTCCATGTACATAAATTGCGCCAAATGTGTCTACTGTAATTAAACTGTAATGTGTTGTATATTTTTAATTTGGCCATACAATTCTACTGACATTTAAGTACATTAGCTTAGTCGCAGCGAGTGTGGCGTCAAATTTATCAATAATCCGCCACTGCTCGCGGCGGGCTAGACGTGTCTATTTCTGGGTGGATTTTTATTACATAGTGACAGCGGACACCATTTCGCCCGTGGCGAGTAACAGTGAGTTTATCCACGTCTACAATTTTGGATTAATTGACGGCTTAGTACATGGAGCCCCATGAGAGAGTGTCACCAAACACCTTACAAACAGCTCTGAAGGAGAGGTACACTGGGCACTGGGAGGAACAGACAGGACAACAGAACAAGCTGGAGTGTTACAGGTCTCTAAAAAGAGAGTACAAACTAGCTGAGTATCTCACAAGTGTCACCAACAAAAAAGCACAGACAGATACTCACTAAATACAGAATCTCTGACCACCAGCTGGAAATAGAGACTGGCAGATATCAAACAAAATGGAGACCCAGGGCAGCCAAACAATGTGTACAGTGTAATATCGGGGACATAGAGACTGAAGTGCACTTCCTC
This sequence comes from Bombina bombina, assembly GCF_027579735.1. NCBI lineage: Eukaryota > Metazoa > Chordata > Amphibia > Anura > Bombinatoridae > Bombina > Bombina bombina. The sequence goes on along the minus strand of NC_069500.1, from coordinate 1,213,795,306 downwards.
TTGTACTGTACGAGATACAAACTCTTAAGGGATAAATACTTCCCAAAAATAATGAAAGAAATAACAGTCTTCCAACAGATGTCTGAACAAGAAAGACTATGTGTACTCTTAGGAGAAAAAAACAAAGCTACAAGGATAGTAGCAAAATATGTAGCAGACTGTCACATGACCAGAACCCCCAATCAGATTAAATTAACTGTTACCATATTTACCCACTATACTCCTACTTTATTGTTATTGATCTGTTTTATTGTAACATATTACTTTGGCAACACATGTAATAATGTCATGCTAATAAAGTATTCTTGACTTGACTTGACACCCAGCGTAAGGATCGTTTAGCAAGGATCGTATGCATTATCTAGCAGTGTAATCTACTCCTGTCACACCCTCTGCAGAAACACAGTCAAACTCATGTGTAATCAGAGGGTGTGACAGGAGTAGATTACACTACTAGATAAGGCAAACGATCCTAAACAATCCTTGCGCTGGGTGTCAGACCTTAGTGATTTACATTCAGGAGAAGTCATGAAAAGCAGAAATCTTTTGCACAAATTATATGCAGCGTGCTGTGAGAGCTTCCTTCTCCCTCTCCCCTTCCCAGAACATGTCAGTAGTTGACAATGATAGCACACAGAAAACGACTCTTGTGGGCAGAGTTGAAGAAAAAAACAACAACTGTGTGTGTGTGTGTGGGGGGGGGGGGTTAAAAACATAAGCACCATAAGCCTTTTTTTAAAAAAAAAAATCTTGCTGCATAATATGTTTTATATACATAGACTTGGAAATTAAATATATTTATACCCTTACTGAGAAATAACTGTTTTCAGACACTGCAGCTCACCCGCTGCAGACAGAGATGTACTGTATATGTATAGACAATATGGTGTGTGTGTCACATGACTTCATCATGACCATGTGACTACTGTGCCCCTGTAATGCACGCTACAATATGGCAGCTTACATAGGAAGTGAAGCACTGGATCAACACTGTATTTCAAAACAATCTCATTCAAAAGTTTGGGCTAAGAGGAACAGATAAAATAGACAGCAGTGATTACTTTATTTTTATTAATAAGAAAAAGTAGGTTTCAGCAATATTCATCAGGTGTTTAATGTCCCTTTAAGTTCGCAAGTTGCATTCTGTTCTCTATTGAGCATAGGCAAGAAGAGACTTCCTGTCACTGTTCAGTGAATGTTATAGGAAGTTGGCTCAAGTTGCTCTAGAAGATTTGACATCAAGCTATATATGCCTTGTGGGACTGTGACAGGAAGTAATGCACACTTCATAAATAAAGTTAAAATAAATAAATAAAAAGTTAAAACCCTTTTAATATAATGAATAATACACATTGCACTGATTTCAATTAGGTATAACACTCTGCTTAATGCTTAATACTTTTTTAATACAACAATGAAACTGATTTATATCCCTAAGGAGACATATCGACCGGCAAGCATTAATTCTGTTATATAGCAGGAAATTAACAGTTGCGTTAATCATGGACATTTGCATCTGGCTGATTTATTTCTCCCTTAAAAGGGACAGCAAACACCTTGAGATTTTAATATAAAATACTTAATTATGCATAATAAAAAACTCAGTAATATAGTTTAATTGTTTCTTTTCTCTCTTTTCGTGTAATATAGCTCTGTAAATTATGCTCATTCAAGGAAGTGGAAGTGCACACTGCAGACTTTTGAAGGCTAACCCTGCTATATTTTAAGCATTTCCATATTCAGTTTATGGTAATGACTATGCTTGTCTTCTGAAAAAGCAAATCCGAGTAGCTCCTTCGAATAAGGCAAGTGGTGGGTGGAGTCTGGCTATTGAAAAATAATGAATACACAGTTGTTAATTTGTTTTAAAAATGTTTAGACTTGGCTAATAGTTTATTCTATAGCAAATCAACAGAAATGTCTTGTTTAGTGTATCTTTAAGAAGCACTGTGTTTACTCAGTACTTTTTACCACTGTGATTACCTTGTATCTAAGCCTCTGCAGACTGCCCCCTTGTTCTTAGTTATTTTGACAGACTTGCATTTTAGCCAATCAGTGCTTACTCATCAATAAATTCTCGGGAGTGAGCACAATATTATCTATATAGCACACCTGAACTAGCTCTGTCTAGCTGTGAAAAGCTAATAAAATGCACTGGGTTAAGAGACGGTCTTCAGGGGCTTAGAGATTAGCATATGAGCATACCTAGGTTTAGCTTTCAGCAAAGAATACCAAGAGAACAAGGAAAATTTGATGATAAAAGTAAATTGGAAATCGCATACCCTATATTATTCATTAAATTTTAATTTTGACTAGACTGTCCCATTAACTTTGAGATTTAACCTGCAGTTCCTGGATAGTAGGGTCAACCACTGTTTGATTTAAGATCATAGCCTTAATAAATATTTGATTAAAGGGATACTAAACCCAAATTTCATTTCATGATTCAGATAGAGCATGCAATTTTAAGCAACTTTCTAATTTACTCATATGATCAATTGTTCTTCGTTCTCTTGCTATCTTTATTTGAAAAAGAAGGCATCTAAGCTAAGGAGCCAGACAATTTTTGGTTGAGTACCCTGGAAAGCACTTGTTTATTGGTGCTGTCCAATCAGCAAGCACAATCCAGGTTGTGAACCAAAAATGGTCTGGCTTCTAAAGTTAGATTCTTGCTTTTCAAATAAAGATAGCAAGAGAATGAAGAAAAGATAATAGGAGTAAATTAGAAAGTTGCTTAAAATTGCATGCTCTATCTGAATCATGAAAGAAAAAATGTGGGTTCAGTGTCCCTTTAAAGAAATATTAAAGTGAAGGTAAACTTTTGTGAATGAAAGCCCGTTTTTTAAAAATACTATTAAAAACAGGGGCACTTTCATTCATCAAAGTTTACAAAGCAGCCATTTTGTTAAAAAAATTACCTTTTTTTTCTTTTCACAGCTCGAGCAGCTTCTCCCACATAGACATTCTCTATTCACACGTCAGAAATGACTAATCCTGCTTCCTCCAATCACAGCATGGCCTCAGGCAATGACTACCCTGGGGGGAAAGCTATCATTGGAGGAAGCAGGATTAGTCATTGCTGACGTGTGAATAGAGGATCTCTAGGTGGGGGAAGTTGCTGTAGCTGTGAAAAGAAAAAAAGGTAATTTTTTTTAACAAAACGGCTGCTTTGTAAACTTTGATGAATGAAAGTGCCCCTGTTTTTAATAGTATTTTAAAAAAACGGCTTTCATTCACCGAAGTTTACCTTCACTATAAGTTTAAAATTTTATTTTGGAATGTTTTTCACTGTTTATGTTGCCTGCTTTTCATGTAATTTAAATCTGAACAAGGTTGTTTATTCACTTGCCCAGCCGTAAGTCAATTGCATGTGCAGGAGCTCACTTATGTATGTTCATAATTGGGCACAGCAAAGAGCTTAGATTTACAACACTAAAGATGGTATTTGAGGGGTGTGTCACTGGACTGCAATAAAATTAAAATGACAGTTTTAAGTACTTGTAAAGCACACAATTTATTTGCAGATCTCTTGCAATCCAGTGATTAATTTTTGACGACTATGAATGAAAAATGACTTTCTGCAACTATGATTGTTACAAGGATTTCATGTAAAATGTATAAATTAATTTAAAAAAAACATCATATATTACAACTTATATTTCAATGTGAAACCCCCTCAATATGTAACAGAAAATGTAAAAAAAAAAAAAAAAAAAATCCTTTACGGCAACTGGAGGAGTTTTATTTTCATAAAGTCTTACAGATAGATCATGGTTATTATTATTTGTAGAGTGCCAACAGGTTCTGCAGCGCTATAACCATAGGCATAATATACAAAGATAGCATTATGCACCAGATAAGTAGGTAGAGGGCCCTGCCAATAGTTCCCAACTGTTACAGATCACCTTTAAGAAGGTGCTCTATAGAACAGCTGGACTTGTAAGCTTACATGCTAAGGGAGTTCAAGGGATTGGCAAAAGAAGAAGAGGAACTGAGGTAAGAAAGGATAGCGTACACTGTACATGTCCCTGAACAGTAGAGTCTTTAAAGAATGACACTTTGAAAACTAGTTTTGTGGAACAAGGCAGAGAGCTCTACAGGATTGAGGCCAGTCCTGTAAACAAGAATGTGAGGAAGTAAAATGAGAGGAGGAGAGAAGGTGGTCAAGGGCAGAGGAAAGGTGATTGGGGGAGACTATCTGGAAATGCGTCAGGTGTCTGTGATTATCTTCCCTATACCAGTTTAGCACCTGCTGAATAAACCATCTGAATTCAAGCTTTAGGCTCCTGTTCTGCTTCCCTTCCTTTTGGATACTATAGCAGAGATATAAAGGGCCTTGTATGTTAGGGTCAGGATTTTGTGTTTTTTCTGGAGGCTAGAGGAAACCAGTGATGGGACTGGAAGAGAGATAAAGCAGATGAACGGCAACAGCCTAGCAGAGGTAATTATTATGGATTGTAAAGGAGACAGATGACAGCTAGGGAGACCATGAAGGATGGGGTTGCAATAGTCAAGGTGGGAAATGATTAGAGAGTGAATCAAAATTGGAGTCTTGTGTGAGAAAGTGGCTAATTTTGCAGATATTTTTAAGATGGAAATTGGCCAAGGAATGGATGTGGGGAGTGAATAAGAGATCAGAGTAAAGTGCGTCTCCAAGACAACAGGCTTGAGGGGTTGGGATGATGATATTATTATCAGCAGTTATAGAGAGTTGGAGGGTAGAGGTCTTCGAAGAAAGGGGGAAAATAGTAGTGTTAGAACGATTCAACTTGAGCTATTGGGAGGACATCCAGAATTAAATATTTGAAAGACAGCTAGTGACATGTGTTAGCAAAGATGTTGAAAAGATCTTTTTCAGAGATGTAGATTTAGGCATCATCAGTCCACAAATGATACTGAAACCTGTGGGATTTTATTAAGAAACTTAAAGGGACAAACTAGTACAAAAAACCTTTCATGATTCATATAGAGAATGTAATTTTAAACAATTTTCCAATTTACTTTTATCACCAATTTTGCTTTGTTCTCTTGGTATTCTTAGTTGAAAGCTAATCTTAGGAGGTTCATATGCTAATTTCTAAGCCCTTGAAGGCCGCCTCTTCTCTCAGGCCATTTTGACAGTTTTTAACCACTAGAGGGTGTTAGTTCATGTGTGTCATATAGATAATACTGTGCTCATGCACGTGGAGTTCCAGTGAGCCAGCTCTGATTGGCTAAAATGTATGTCTGTCAAAAGAACTGAAATAAGGGGGCAGTTTGCAGAGTCTTAGATACAGGGTAATCACAGAGGTAAAAAGTGTATTTATATAACTGTGTTGGTTATGCAAAACTAGGAATTATCTATCTTTTTAAACAATAAAAATGTTGGTGTAGACTGTCCCTTTAAGGATCATAAAGATCATCAGTAAATTTAACCCCTTAAGGACCAGCGACGTACCCTGTATGTCACTGGCCTTTGTTTTGGGACTTGATTGTTTTATAGCGCAGTCTTGCCACCAGCGTTGAGACTGCTCTATTCCACAAAGCCTGCTGGAGAGAGGGCATTAATAGTGTGTTCTTGCTAGACTTATGCTATTATGTCCTGAAAAAACCCTTAATGACCAGTGACATACAGGGTACATTGTGGTCATTAAGGGGTTAATAAAGAAGGGGGCCTTGTAGAACAACAACAAGAAAGTGGTAAAGGGGCAGGGAATGTGCCAGAGAATGATCTAACTAAATACATTATAGAAGGATCTCTAATAAAATTATATCATACAGAAAAATTCAAACTTCTCAGGAAAAAATAAATCTTAACATTTTCCATGACACGTAGGTCTTAGATGTTTCCAGTAAATACATTTGCAGTACACAAAATGAAGTAGTAGAGGATTATTACCTATGTCACATAGATTATTTAAACAATGTCAACCAGATGCCTTGTTTTGTGTACAATTATACAATATAATGGCACATTTTAACTTTATCAGTAGTTATTAACACTTACCTGATGTATTTATTGATCACACAAAGAACTACACATTAACTTATGTTGGTAGAATGTTATATAAATACACATACATATATATGTATGTGTATTTATATAACATTATATATATATATAATATACACATTTGAAGTCTTCTCCACAGAAAGATTTGCCAGATTAGAGGCAGTGTAATACTTTTGATTATTATAACATTTTTTGTTATTTATAAAAACATAATTTATTTAAGAACTTACCTGATAAATTCATTTCTTTCATATTGGCAAGAGTCTATGAGCTAGCGATGTATGGGATATACAATCCTACCAGGAGGGGCAAAGTTTCCCAAACCTCAAAATGCCTATAAATACACTCGTCACCACACCCACAATTCAGTTTAACGAATAGCCAAGAAGTGGGGTGATAAAGAAAAGAGTAAAAAGCATCAACAAAGAAATTTGGAAATAATTGTGCTTTATACAAAAAAAACATAACCACCATAAAAAGGGTGGGCCTCATGGACTCTTTCCCAATATGAAAAAAATGAATTTACATAAATTATGTTTTCTTTCATGTAATTGGCAACAGTCCATGAGCTAGTGACGTATGGGATAGCAATACCCAAGATGTGGAACGCCACACTAGAGTCACTAGAGAGGGAGGGATAAAAAATAAAAACAGCCATTTCCGATGAAAAAAATTAATCCACAACCCAAATCATAAGTTTAGTCTTATAAATGAAAAGAAAAAACTTAAATTAGAAGCAGAAGAATCAAACTGAAACAGCTGCCTGAAGAACTTTTCTACCAAAAACTGCTTCCGAAGAAGCAAATACATCAAAATGGTGGAATTTAGTAAAAGTATGCAAAGAAGACTAAGTTGCTGCTTTGCAAATCTGATCAACTGAAGCTTCATTCTTAAAAGCCCAAGAAGTGGAAAATGATCTAGTAGAATGAGCTGTAATTCTCTGAGGCGGGGTCTTACCCAACTCCAAATGAGCTTGATGAATCAAAAGCTTTAACCATGATGACAAAGAAACGGCAGAAGCCTTCTGACCTTTCTTGGAACCAGAAAAGATAACAAATAGACTAGAAGTCTTCCTGAAATCTTTAGTAGCTTTAACATAATATTTCAGAGCTCTCACCACATCCAAAGAATGTAAAGATCTCTCCAAAGAATTCTTAGAATTAGGACACAAACAAAGGACAATAATTTCTCTATTAATGTTGTTAGAATTCACAACCTTAGGTAAGAATTTAAATGAAGTCCGCAAAACTGCCTTATCCTGATGAAAAATTAGAAAAGGAAATTCACAAGAGAAAGCAGATAATTCAGAAACTCTTCTAGCAGAAGAGATGCCCAGAAGGAACAACACTTTCCAAGAAAGTAGTTTAATGTCCAAAGAATGATTAGGCTCAAATGGAGGAGCCTGTAAAGCCTTCAAAACCAAATTAAGTCTCCAAAGAGGAGAGATTGATTTAATGACAGGCTTGATACGAACCAAAGCCTGTACAAAACAGTGAATATCAGGAAGTTTAGCAATTTTTCTGTGGAATAAAACAGAAAGAGCAGAGATTTGTCCTTTCAAGGAACTTGCAGACAAACCTTTATCCAAACGATCCTGAAGAAACTGTAAAATTCTAGGAATCCTAAAAGGATGCCAAGAAAATTTATGAGAAGAACCCAATGAAATGTAAGTCTTCCAAACTCGATAATAAATCTTTCTAGAAACAGATTTACGAGCCTGTAACATAATATTAATCACTGAGTCAGAGAAACCTCTATGACTAAGCACTAAACGTTCAATTTCCATACCTTCAACATTAATGATTTGAGATCCTGATGGAAAAACGGGCCTTGAGATAGGTCTGGCCTTAAGGGACGTGGCCAAGGTTGGCAACTGGACATCCGAACAAGATCCGCATACCAAAACCTGTGAGGCCATGCTGGAGCCACCAGCAGCACAAATGATTGCTCCATGATGATTTTCAAGATCACTCTTGGAAGAAGAACTAGAGGCGGGAAAATATAAGCAGGTTGATAACAACAATGCATCCACTGCTTCCGCCTGAGGATCCCTGGACCTGGACAGGTACCTGGGAAGTTTCTTTTTTAGATGAGATGCCGTCAGATCTATTTCTGGAAGCCCCCACATCTGAACAATTTGAGAAAACACATCTGGGTGGAGAGACCATTCTCCCGGATGTAAAGTCTGACGACTGAGATAATCCGCTTCCCAATTGTTTATACCTGGGATATAAACCGCAGAAATTAGACAAGAGCTGGATTCCGCCCAAACAAGTATCCGGGATACTTCTTTCATAGCTTGAGGACTGTGAGTCCCACCCTGATGATTGACATATGCCACAGTTGTGACATTGTCTGTCTGAAAACAAATGAACGGTTCTCTCTTCAACAGAGGCCAAAACTGAAGAGCCCTGAGAATCGCACAGAGTTCCAAAATATTGATTGGTAATCTCGCCTCTTGAGATTTCCAAACTCCTTGTGCTGTCAGAGATCCCCAAACAGCTCCCCAACCTGAAAGACTCGCATCTGTTGTGATCACAGTCCAGGTTGGACGCACGAAAGAGGCCCCTAGAACTATACGATCGTGATCTAACCACCAAGTCAGAAAAAGTCGAACATTGGGATTTAAGAATATCAATTGTGATATCCTTGTATAATCCCTGCACCATTGGTTCAGCATATAAAGCTGGAGAGGTCTCATATGAAAACGAGCAAAGGGGATCGCGTCCGATGCTGGAGTCATGAGACCTAAAACTTCCATGCACATAGCTACTGAAGGGAATGACTGAGACTGAAGGTTCCAACAGGCTGCAACCAATTTTAAACGTCTCTTGTCTGTTAGAGACAAAGTCATGGACACTGAATCTATCTGGAAACCTAAAAAGGTTACCCGTGTCTGAGGAATCAAAGAACTTTATGGTAAATTGATCCTCCAACCATGTCTTTGAAGAAACAACACTAGTTGATTCATGTGAGATTCTGCAGAACGTAAAGACTGAGCAAGTACCAAGATATCGTCCAAATAAGGAAACACTGTAAAACCCCGCTCTCTGATTACAGAGAGTAGGGCACCGAGAACCTTTGAAAAGATTCTAGGAGCTGTCGCTAGGCCAAAAGGAAGAGCAACAAATTGGTAATGCTTGTCTAGAAAAGAGAATCTCAGGAACTGATAGTGATCCGAATGAATCGGAAATGAAGATATGCATCCTGTAAGTCTATTGTGGACATATAATGCCCTTGCTGAACAAAAGGCAGAAAAGTCCTTATAGTCAACATTTTGAAAGTTGGTACTCTTACATATTGATTCAAAATCTTTAGATCCAGAACTAGTCTGAATGAATTTTCTTTCTTTGGGACAATGAATAGATTTGAATAAAACCCCAGACCCTGTTCCTGAAACGGAAATGGCATGATTACCCCTGATAACTCCAGGTCTGAAACACACTTCAGGAAAGCCTGAGCCTTTACTGGGTTCGCTGGAATGCGTGAGAGAAATAATCTTTTCACAGGCGGTCTTACTCTGAATCCTATTCTGTACCCCTGAGAGACAATACTCTGAATCCAATGATTTTAGACTGAATGGATCCAAACATCTTTGAAAAATTTTAATCTGCCCCCTACCAGCTGACCTGGAATAAGGGCCGCACCCTCATGCGGACTTGGGGGCTGGCTTTGATCTCTTAAATGGCTTGGATTTATTCCAATTTGAGGAAGGCTTACAATTGGAAACAGATTCCTTTGGGGAAGGATTCGATTTCTGTTCCTTATTATGTCGAAAGGAACAAAAACGGTTAGAAGCTTTAGATTTACCCTCAGGTTTTTTATCCTGAGGCAAAAAGACTCCCTTCCCCCCAGTGACAGTTGAAATTATTGAATCCAACTGAGAACCAAATAATTTAATCAGCCAAAGAAATTGCAGGCCTAAGAAGATGACCTGAATATAAATAAGCCTTTCTTAGATAAGATTCAAGTTTCCTATCTAAAGGATCTTTAAAAGAAGTACTATCTTCCGTAGGAATAGTAGTACGTTTAGCAAGAGAAGAGATAGCCCCATCAACTATGTGGATCTTTTCCCAAAACTCCAATCTAATAGTTGGTAAAGGATACAATTTTTTAAACCTTGAAGAAGGAATAAAAGAAGTATCAGGCCTATTCCATTCCTTAGAAATCACATCTGAAATAGCATCAGGAACTGGAAAAACCTCTGGAATAACCACAGGAGGTTTATAAACAGAATTTAAACGTTTACTAGTTTTAATATCAAGAGGACTAGTTTCCTCCATATCTAATGTAATCAACACTTCTTTTAATAAAGAACGAATATACTCCATTTTAAATAAACAAGATGATTTGTCAGTGTCAATATCTGAGGCAGGAACCTTCTGAATCAGATAGATCCTCATCAGAGAAAGATAAATCAGTATGTTGCTGGTCATTTGAAATTTCATCAACTTTATGAGAAGTTTTAAAAGACCTTTTACGTTTATTAGAAGGCGGAATTGCAGACAAAGCCTTCTGAATAGAATCAGAAATAAATTCTTTTAAATTTACAGGTAAATCTTGTGCATTAGATGTTGAGGGAACAGCAACAAGTAATGAACTACTACTGATGGAAACATTTTCTACATGTAAAAGTTTATCATGACAACTATTACAAACCACAGCTGGAGGTATAATCTCCACAAGTTTACAACAAATGCACTTAGCTTTGGTAGAACCGTTATCAGGCAGCAGGGAGCCAGCAGTAAATTCTGAGACAGGATCAGATTGAGACATCTTGCAAATGTAAGAGAAAAAAACAACATATAAAGCAAAATTATCAACTTCCTTATATGGCAGTTTCAGGAATGGGAAAAAATGCAAACAGCACAGCCCTCTGACATAGAAAAAGGCCAGAGGCAAAAGGAAACAGAATTTATGCTTACCTGATAAATTACTTTCTCCAACGGTGTGTCCGGTCCACGGCGTCATCCTTACTTGTGGGAATATCTCTTCCCCAACAGGAAATGGCAGAGAGTCCCAGCAAAGCTGGCCATATAGTCCCTCCGAGGCTCCGCCCACCCCAGTCATTCGACCGACGGACAGGAGGAAAAAATAGGAGAAACCATAGGGTGTCGTGGTGACTGTAGTTAGAGAAAATAATTCATCAGACCTGATTAAAAAACTAGGGCGGGCCGTGGACCGGACACACCGTTGGAGAAAGTAATTTATCAGGTAAGCATAAATTCTGTTTTCTCCAACATTGGTGTGTCCGGTCCACGGCGTCATCCTTACTTGTGGGAACCAATACCAAAGCTTTAGGACACGGATGAAGGGAGGGAGCAAATCAGGTTACCTAAACGGAAAGCACCACGGCTTGCAAAACCTTTCTCCCAAAAATAGCCTCCGAAGAAGCAAAAGTATCAAATTTGTAAAATTTGGCAAAAGTGTGCAGTGAAGACCAAGTCGCTGCCTTACATATCTGATCAACAGAAGCCTCGTTCTTGAAGGCTCATGTGGAAGCTACAGCCCTAGTGGAGTGAGCTGTGATTCTTTCAGGAGGCTGCCGTCCGGCAGTCTCATAAGCCAATCGGATGATGCTTTTAAGCCAAAAGGAAAGAGAGGTAGAAGTTGCTTTTTGACCTCTCCTTTTACCAGAATAGACGACAAACAGGGAAGAAGTTTGTCTGAACTCTTTTGTAGCTTCTAAGTAGAATTTTAGAGCACGGACTACATCTAAATTGTGTAGCAAACGTTCCTTCTTTGAAACTGGATTCGGACACAAAGAAGGTACAACTATCTCCTGATTAATATTTTTGTTGGAAACAACCTTTGGTAGAAAACCAGGCTTAGTACGCAAAACAACCTTATCTGAATGGAACACCAGATAGGGCGGAGTACACTGTAGAGCAGATAACTCAGAAACTCTTCTAGCAGAAGAAATAGCAACCAAAAACAAAACTTTCCAAGATAACAACTTAATATCTATGGAATGTAAAGGTTCAAACGGAACCCCTTGAAGAACTGAAAGAACTAGATTTAAACTCCAGGGAGGAGTCAAAGGTCTGTAAACAGGCTTGATCCTAACCAAAGCCTGAACAAATGCTTGAACATCTGGCACAACTGCCAGTCGTTTGTGTAGTAAGACAGATAAAGCAGAAATCTGTCCCTTTAGAGAACTCGCAGATAATCCTTTATCCAAACCTTCTTGTAGAAAGGAAAGAATTCTAGGAATTTTTATCCTATTCCATGGGAATCCCTTGGATTCACACCAGCAGATATATCTTTTCCATATTTTATGGTAAATCTTTCTAGTTACCGGTTTTCTGGCCTGAACCAGAGTATCTATCACAGAATCTGAAAACCAACGCTTTGATAGAATCAAGCGTTCAATCTCCAAGCCGTCAGCTGGAGGGAGACCAGATTTGGATGTTCGAATGGACCCTGAACAAGAAGGTCCTGTCTCAAAGGTAGCTTCCATGGTGGAACCGATGACATATTCACCAGGTCTGCATACCAAGTCCTGCGTGGCCACGCAGGAGCTATCAAGATCACCGAGGCCCTCTCCTGTTTGATCCTGGCTACCAGCCTGGGAATGAGAGGAAACGGTGGAAACACATAAGCTAGGTTGAAGGTCCAAGGCGCTACTAGTGCATCCACTAGAGTCGCCTTGGGATCCCTGGATCTGGACCCGTAGCAAGGAACCTTGAAGTTCTGACGAGACGCCATCAGATCCATATCTGGAATGCCCCATAGTTGCGTCAACTGGGCAAAGATCTCCGGGTGGAGTTCCCACTCCCCCGGATGGAATGTTTGACGACTCAAATAATCCGCTTCCCAGTTTTCCACACCTGGAATGTGGATCGCAGATAGGTGGCAGGAGTGATTCTCCGCCCATTGTATTATTTTGGTCACTTCTTTCATCGCCAGGGAACTCCTTGTTCCCCCCTGATGATTGATATACGCAACAGTCGTCATGTTGTCTGATTGGAATCTTATGAATCTGGCCTTTGCTAGCTGAGGCCAAGCCCTGAGAGCATTGAATATCGCTCTTAGTTCCAGAATGTTTATCGGGAGAAGAGACTCTTCCCGAGACCATAGTCCCTGAGCTTTCAGGGATTCCCAGACAGCGCCCCAGCCCACTAGGCTGGCGTCGGTCGTGACGATGACCCACTCTGGACTGTGGAAGCTCATTCCCTGGGACAGGTGATCCTGGGTTAGCCACCAACGGAGTGAGTCTCTGGTCTTCTGATCTACTTGAATCACTGGAGACAAGTCTGTATAGTCCCCATTCCACTGTTTCAGCATGCACAGTTGTAATGGTCTTAGATGAATTCGCGCAAAAAGAACTATGTCCATTGCTGCAACCATCAATCCTACTACTTCCATGCACTGAGCTACGGAAGGACGAGGAATAGAATGAAGAACTTGACAAGCGTTTAGAAGTTTTGACTTTCTGACTTCTGTCAAGAAAATCCTCATTTCTAAGGAATCTATTATTGTTCCCAAGAAGGGAACTCTTGTCGACGGAGACAGGGAACTTTTTTCTATGTTCACCTTCCATCCGTGAGATCTGAGAAAGGCCAGAACGATGTCTGAGTGAGCCTTTGCCTTTGAAAGAGACGACGCTTGTATTAGAATGTCGTCCAAGTACGGTACTACTGCAATGCCCCTTGGTCTTAGAACCGCTAGAAGGGATCCGAGTACCTTTGTGAAAATCCTTGGAGCAGTGGCTAACCCGAATGGGAGGGCCACAAACTGGTAATGTTTGTCCAGAAAGGCGAACCTTAGGAACTGATGATGTTCTTTGTGGATAGGGATATGTAGATACTCATCCTTTAGATCCACGGTAGTCATAAATTGACCTTCCTGGATTGTGGGTAGAATCGTTCGAATGGTTTCCATCTTGAACGAAGGTACTCTCAGACCAATCCTGGATTTAAAGATCCTAAACAAATTTCTCAAAGTTCCCTCTTTTTTGGGAACTACAAACAGATTTGAGTAAAATCCCATTCCTTGTTCCGCCGTTGGAACTGGGTGTATCACTCCCATCTTTAACAGGTCTTCTACACAATGTAAGAATGCCTGTCTCTTTATTTGGTTTGAGGATAAGTGAGACATGTGGAACCTTCCCCTTGGGGGTAGTTCCTTGAATTCCAGAAGATAACCCTGAGAAATTACGAAAGGAACGAAAATTAGACTTATTCTTGGCTTTGAAAGGCCTATCTTGTGGGAGGGCGTGGCCCTTTCCCCCAGTGATGTCTGAGATAATCTCTTTCAATTCTGGCCCAAAGAGAGTTTTACCCTTGAAGGGGATATTAAGCAATTTTGTCTTGGATGATACATCCGCTGACCAAGACTTTAGCCAAAGCGCTCTGCGCGCCACAATTGCAAACCCTGAATTTTTCGCCGCTAATCTAGCTATTTGCAAAGCGGCATCTAAAATAAAAGAGTTAGCCAACTTAAGTGCGTGAACTCTGTCCATAACCTCCTCATATGGAGTCTCTCTACTGAGCGACTTTTCTAGTTCCTCGAACCAGAACCACGCTGCTGTAGTGACAGGAACAATACACGAAATGGGTTGAAGAAGGTAACCTTGCTGTACAAAAATCTTTTTAAGCAAACCCTCCAATTTTTTATCCATAGGATCTTTGAAAGCACAATTATCCTCGATAGGAATAGTAGTGTGCTTGCTTAGAGTAGAAACTGCCCCCTCGACCTTAGGGACTGTCTGCCATAAGTCCTTTCTGGGGTCGACCATAGGAAATAATTTCTTAAATATAGGAGGGGGAACAAAAGGTATGCCGGGCTTCTCCCATTCCTTATTCACTATGTCCGCCACCCGCTTGGGTATAGGAAAAGCGTCGGGGTGCACCGGAACCTCTAGGAACTTGTCCATCTTGCATAATTTTTCTGGAATGACCAGGTTGTCACAATCATCCAGAGTAGATAACACCTCCTTAAGCAGTGCGCGGAGATGTTCTAATTTAAATTTAAATGTCACAACATCAGGTTCAGCCTGTTGGGAAATTTTTCCTGAATCTGAAATTTCCCCATCTGACAAAACCTCCCTCATGGCCCCTTCAGATTGGTGTGAGGGTATGACAGAACAATTATCATCAGCGCCCTCCTGCTCTTCAGTGTTTAAAACAGAGCAATCGCGCTTTCTCTGATATGCAGGCATTTTGGATAAAATATTTGCTATGGAGTTATCCATTACAGCCGTCAATTGTTGCATGGTAATAAGCATTGGCGCGCTAGAAGTACTAGGGGCCTCCTGCGTGGGCAAAACTGGTGTAGACACAGGAGATAATGTAGAACCATGTCTACTCCCTTCATCTGATGAATCATCTTGGGCAACTTCATTATCTGTGACAGTACTGTCTTTACTTTGTTTGGAAGCTTTGGCACAATTATCACATAATTTAGAAGGGGGAGACACATTAACTTTCATACATATAGAACATAGCTTATCTGAAGGCACAGACATGTTAAACAGGCTTAAACTTGTCAGTAAAACACAAAAACCGTTTTAAAACAAAACCGTTACTGTCTCTTTAAATTTTAAACAGAGCACACTTTATTACTGAATATGTGAAAAAATATGAAGGAATTGTTCAAAATTTACCAAAATTTCACCACAGTGTCTTAAAGCATTAAAAGTATTGCACACCGGGGGGCGGAGCCAGCACTCACAGGAGATGGCTGCACGTTTGTGAGCTCTAGTCTCCCTTAAGGGCTAAATCAATTTTAATGTGAGTGTGCCTGGCTAAACTGAACTGCTAAGACATCTTAACAAGCCCTATTTATCAACCCGGATTGGCACCTACCCAGACATACAACACAACAGCAAGGAAACGGCATTTTATTACACCGCGGCCTACGGCCTGTAACGCATCCAAGTGTCGTATGAAGGAGACGCTGCTTGCCGCTGATCGCGGACAGAGAAGAAAGCTGCTAGACAGGTAGCGTAAAAAACTTGGGATAGTGATCACAGCGGCAAGCGGGTATCTGTCATCTGAGGTGGGTACCTTTCTGTGGGCATGCTGTACTCGTGCGAGGCCCCGGGACAGGAAACACTAAATTTAATAGATGGCCGCCATTAGCCACAGTGAACAGGAGCATATGGCCACATACAATAATGAACACTGAGCCTGCTATAAGGAGACAGCAGCAAATATAACAACATCGCAAGAGATATGCTTGGCAGTAGTAGTGTGAACTATTCCGATCATTTAATAAAAAATACATCCCACTGACACATGTTACACATTCTTAGGCAGATGCGGTTAGCCTAAGCAGGAAGGAAGGGTAACAAAGGATACACTCTGGCCCCAGACTCATAGCTGGTGATAAACGCATATTTTGCAGAGGACAAGAGACACTGACATTAGAGATAAGAGTGGCAGACCTAGCTTAATCAAACTGCCAGCAGTTAATTGATACTGTATCTTATCCTTTATATCAAGAGTACCAATCTCTCTTTCACACAGGAGTTAAAATGTCTCCCAAAAAAGGAGGCAAGCTGGACAAAGGCACTAAAAAACAGACAACAACAAATCCTTCAGTAAATAATTTTTTCAAGCACATAGATACACCTGGGAAGGTGCTAACAGCTACAAACGATGCTAGAGGGGATGCTTCCTCTGCCTCATCTGAATCTGAGGGAGAGAGTTCAGAACATGCCATTTCAGTTCCTAGAGCCCTGCTGGATTCCTTACCCTCAAAAAAGGACTTTTCCAACCTAGTTGGCCAAGTTAAACAATGCATCAGGGAGGAAATCTCTGAGATTAAAAAGGAACTTTCAGATATGGGCCAGAGAGTAGAAAAATTAGAAGACAACAATTTCCTCACCGATTCCAACATACTATTTCTCAGGTCTAAAGTGGCCTCTCAAGATGAGCAACTTTTACAAATGGAGAACAAACTAGATGACCTGGAAAATCGCAGTCGTCGCAGCAACATTCGAATCAGAGGAATCCCAGAAACCATCTTACCACCAGATCTGGAAGACTATCTACAAGGTTTGTTTACTCTTATATTGGGAGTAGACCCAGAAGCCACTATAGCGCTGGATAGGTTCCACCGGGCCTTGCGAGCAAAACCTCTGGGTGACCAGCCCCCAAGAGATGTTATTGTCAAGATTACTAGTTACCAAATCAAAGAGGAGATAATGAAAAAAGCACGACAGAAATTCCCTCTTAAGTATAGGGCTGAATCCATTCAATTATTTGAAGATTTGACTCCAAGAACATTGCAGAAGAGACGTGAATTCAGGTTCTTTACCACCACACTGAGACAACGTAATATCCCATACAGATGGGGCCACCCTTTCAATCTGCAAATCCCATGGAAGGGAAGAAGATTAATATGCAATACAACAGAGGATATACAGAGGGTCTGTAAGGACCTGGAAATCACCACCATGCCCCAGCAAGATGAGATCCGTGAGGGAAGAGGGGAGAGACTCTATACTGCCCCACCTCTACCACAGAGAACGGAGTGGAAGAGAGTCCCAGCAAAGTCGGTCAATAAAGAAATTCAAAAAGTGGACTCTGCAGCAACTTCAGGAAAGTGAACTTTCTCTCTTTCTTTCTGTTGTGGGACTGAATTTAATTAAATCTATGGGGTGAGGGTTGCAGCTGATGCAGCAGTATTTGTGTTCTGGGGGTCGTCTGTACTGGCCCACTCTGTGAATTAAAAGAGGAGTGGGCCGGGGCAAGATGATCTCACAGAAAGAACTTTGGTGGGATACAGCCACACGGATTGAGTCCTTGTAGACGAAGAGAGGTGAGATATGCCGTGTAAATAAGGTATGATTATTGCCTCTGAACTAAGTGGAACCTACATTGTAATGTAAATATTTGAGTACTGTAAGAGTAGGGCTCACACATGTTTCTTTGAATGTATTGTATGGATGTTCAAATTGTTTAGTTTGCAAATCAAGATGTAACATATCTTATGTCTAAATGTTTCCAGGCACACACTAAGCAACACTCAGGGTGCACCACTGTGCAAGCTTGAGGTAATAGCTATTTCATGCCCAATAGGGGTTTTGTATTCTCCCCTTAAAAGAATGCTAGTTATAGCTCTTTTCATTTGCACCAGTTGTGCACTACTTATCCTGTTTGAATATTATTTTGTTTATTTTTTTAGCTACTGCCGGGAGGGCCACTTCAATTTCAGACATGTATTCTGGGCTAAATATAACTGTAAATCATTTATAACACTGCCATATAGCTTAGGACTAGCTAAACATAGCTTCAACACTCAGGATGACAGAAATTAACACACCTACTATACATATAATCACTCAAAATGTAAAAGGTTTCAATTGCCCTAATAAGCGGAGTATGGCCATCAGAGACCTATATAGGAGAGGAGGGAAAATCCTTTTACTGCAGGAAACGCATTTTAAGACGGGTAAGATACCTAGGTTTCTTTCAACTCAATACCCGCAACATTTCCACAGTACGAACCCCACCAAAAAAATTAACGGGGTTAGCATTTTGGTGCACAAATCAATCCCATTCAAACTCAAAAAAATAGATAAAGATAAGGAGGGGAGATTCTTGGGAATTATGGGCCTGATGTTTGGTAGGCCTGTGACTATTGTCAATTTATATGCACCCAACGTGAGGCAGGACCGTTTTGTTTCACAAATCTCGGATAGAATTACAGACATAGCCAAAGGCCCCTTAATTGTCGCTGGAGATCTTAATACCCCTCTCGATCCTGACCTAGACAGCTCTAACCCCACTGTTCGACAGAATCAAAAAATGCTTCATTCTATATGGAAAGACATTAGAGTTTTGACACTACATGACACATGGCGCTACACCCACCCGCAAACTAGAGATTACACCTTCTTTTCAAACCCACAAAAAAGTTACTCAAGATTAGACTACATTCTAGTAGATCATCTTGCGCTTTCATTAGTTAAATATGTAAATATCAAACATACAGTATGGTCAGATCACTCTTTGGTGGAATGTGAGATGGCATGGCCTTCTGCCCCCATCAAGCCTTTTACATGGCGTCTTGACAATGTATTGTTAGCTGACTCAAAAGTGATAGAATCATTCGCGGAGTATCTAGATAGCTACTTTACTATTAATAGCACACCAGACATTAGCCCCACGATAGTGTGGGAAACACATAAAGCTTACATCAGAGGCTAATTTATTAAATTACAAGCTTATAAACGCAAACAAGCCCTTGCAGAATATGTTAAATTAGCACAAGAGGTATCTGAGGCTGATATGTCATTGAAACTACACCCTAGGGACCAGGAACTGGCTGGGATTCTACAAAATAAAAGGGAAAATCTAAACAAGCACTTGCAAATTGAGTCACAGAGAAGTCAATTGCACATACAACAAAAATACTATGGTGAGGGAAATAGATCGGGGAAGCTATTAGCTAGAGCATTAAAGCAACAACGCACAAACTCCTACATATACTCACTCAAATCACCACATAACACTAATATTGAGGACACAAAATCCATTGGGGACTCCTTCAGGAAGTTCTATCACAGATTATATAATTTATTTCCCAACAGAGCGCCAAATAGCCACCAGTCAGAATGCGAAAGATATTTAGAGGGTATAAATCTTCCTAAACTCACAGAAGATGAAAGCAGGGTATTGGAAGCACAGATTTCCAGTAAGGAGATAATGGAAGCTATTAAAGAACTGAAACCGGACAAGGCCCCAGGACCGGACGGTCTCAGTAATAGGTATTACAAAGTTTTCAAGACCCAACTCATCCCACATCTACTTACCCTTTTTAATCAAATATCTGAAACTGTAGTTTTCCCTGATACAATGCTACAGGCTCATATCTCGGTACTCCCTAAACCCGGCAAAAAGCCAGAGACCCCAGCTAATTTCAGGCCAATCTCCTTGTTAAATGTAGATATCAAATTATATTCCAAAATCATAGCAAATAGGATAAATAAAGTTCTCCCAAAACTAATACATCACGACCAAGTTGGCTTTGTCCCAGAGAGAGAGGCCAAAGATAATATTGGTAAAGTATTAAACTTAATGGATTACATTAAAAAATTCAAAATTCCTGCAATTTACCTATCAACTGATGCTGAAAAAGCATTTGATAGATTAGATTGGACCTTTTTATTAACAACCCTTCAAAAATTTGGCTTCCCCAAAAAAATTATTTCAAAAATTTTTGTCCTATATTCTACTCCATCGGCCCAGATACGGGTTAATGGGGCTCTGTCTGATCACCTCGAAATTAGGAATGGGCTGCCCGCTCTCCCCCATCCTTTTTATACTATCATTAGAACCATTGGCCACAAAATTACGTGAACAATCGGGAATAAAGGGTATTACTATACAAGACCAAACTTATAAGTTGGCAATGTTCGCTGACGATATTCTCCTGACAATAGCTGAACCATTACTTTCACTTCCACACATCCAAAATGAACTGGAGACATATGGGGCAGTGTCAAATTTCTTGATAAATATTAACAAATCGGAATTATATCCGATAAACCTCGCAGACTCAGAAGTATTAAAAATTAAACATATGTTCCCCTATAAAATTCAGAGTCAAGCATTAAAATACTTGGGGATATTCCTGACACAGGACCCTATTTCCCTACGGAAATTAAATTATGGCCGATTGTTAGGGGAATTCGAACATTTGGCATCTTCTTGGCTACCGAAAAAACATATTTCCTGGCTGGGTAGAATTGCTGCTGCCAAAATGACGTTATTACCGAAAGCACTGTATGTCATGCAAGCATTGCCCATATCGGGAGTGACAGCAGACATCAGCAAATTGCAAGTGATTATAGACACTTATATTTGGGATAGAAAACCCCCGCGCCTAGCTAAGAACACGCTTTACAGGCACAGGGAAGAGGGGGGATTGGGGGTCCCTAATTTGCACTTTTATAAATTGGCGATTGCCGCGAATAAGGTAGTAGAATGGTGCAGACAGGGTGGCAACTCTTATAAGAGAAGTGTCCATCTAGAATCTCAACTGCTGGGGGTCTCACACATAGGTTGGATCTGTTGGGTACCTCAAAAACCACCTATAGAAAAAATTGAGGCCTACCCAATTATCAAGGATACCTGGTCTGACTGGTTAAAATTACGTAACAAACACAATCACATAACATCCATTTACTCCCCTCTAACAATACTTGATCCAAATGAGGAACTTCTACATGGTTGGTCAGGGAAGAAATTAAAGGTAGATCAAGCACCTAAACTGTTAGATCATATCCCTATATATTTGCTATTGGAAAAGGGAAGATTAGCGCAGAGAGACACTCTACTGACACAAGGTTATACTTTCTTCCAATCCTGGTTGAGATATCATCAGGTACGTCATTTCCTAACTATGCAAAAAAGCAAGCAAGATTTGCTCAGGCCACTCACGATATTTGAAAATTTATGCATATCGTCCCAACACCCTAAGGGGGTGATCTCCACAATGTATAGGGCTGTCCTTAAGTCAAGCCTTCCGGCCAAACCGAATTATACATCTAAATGGGAGGCTGAAATGGGCAGAAGGTTTTCTTGTAAACAATGGAATACATGGTGTCAGGCAACAGCCAAATCAGCACACTCAGCAACAGCACTTGAAACAAATACCAAAATCCTCACTAGGTGGTACCTAACGCCCGGCAAACTAAAACACATGTTTAAAAATGCCAGTGGCAGATGTTGGAGGGGTTGCGAGCAGGAAGGCACCATGTACCATATATGGTGGGAATGTAGAGTAATACACACATTTTGGGCACAAATACATAACCAGATTTGCAATATTATTGGAATTGATTGGACACTGTCGCCTGAAGGCATCTTGTTTAATGCTAACACTGAGATCTCATGTAGGATTAGGAGAAACCTTTATCAAATACTAATAAACGCAGCAAAAAGGCTAATAGCAAGATCCTGGAAGAAGGCACATGCACCTACACTTAGTAATTGGTATGATCTAGTGAAACACACCTTAATATTAGAGAGGCTACATTATCTTAAAATAGGAAATTTGACCTTGTACCATGATATGCTATTTCTATGGGAGCAGTATATTTATGGCTTAGAGGTGGTTGGCAGTTGATCTTTATTGAAGGTATGAAAGATTGTATATAATAAGTGATATATATGTATTAGAAGGAAAATAGATATCGCCCGGACTAGTAGAGTATAGTGGCCCTCACGGCAGAAACCGTGTTAAGATTTGTAAAAAATTTTTGTTATTACGCAGTTCTTCTAAATCTCTCAAGGTATAATGTAATAGAAATTTAAGATCACTGTACCCTGGATTGGACAGAAGCTTATTGGACTTACATTCTACGCCATTTTCATGAGTGATAATCTGTGTAACCTGACGGGGTATATAATAATAACAAATATGGCTGTAGACTTGTTGACACCGCCAGGGATTCAGTTGGACATCATTGGCTATATGTAAACATACCTTTAACGCACTGATTCAAGTCGTAACTTTCTTGTATGAGACACGTTGTTTAGATTATTTTGCCTTGTATTTTTACAGTTTTATATCTTGTAAGATCACTTTTTATTTTGTATGTTTATTATACTTGAATAAAGCTCTTTTGGAAAAAAAAAAAAAAAAGTATTGCACACCAATTTTCAGAGCTTTAACCCTTAAAATAACGAAACCGGAGCCGGTTACAGTTTTAACCCTTCTACAGTCCCAGCTACAGCCTTTGCTGCGACTTTACCAAGCCCAGAGGGGAATACGATACCAAATGACGCCTTCTAGGAACTTTTCCAACTATCTTCAGGTCCTCACACATGCATGTCTTGCTCTCAAAAACAACTGCGCAGTAATGGCGCGAAAATGGGAAGGCCCTTCCTGACTGGAAAAGGTGTCTAACATAGTGCCTGACGTTAAAAAACGTTCCCCAAGTTTATAAGTGTGAAATACCAGCATAAACATGTATAAAATGCCCAAATAAAGCAATCGATTTTGCCCATAAAAGTGTCTACCAGTTTTATAGCCCATATTAAGCCCTTTATTCTGCTTGAGACTAAGAAAATGGCTTACCGGTCCCCATGAGGGTAAAAGACAGCCTTCCAGCATTACACAGTCTTGTTAGAAATATGGCTAGTCATACCTTAAGCAGAAAAAGTCTGCTGTTTCCCCCAACTGAAGTTACTTCATCTCAACAGTCCTATGTGGAAACAGCAAAGGATTTTAGTTACTGTCTGCTAAAATCATCTTCCTCTCACAAACAGAATTCTTCATCTTTTTCTGTTTCAGAGTAAATAGTACATACCAGTACTATTTTAAAATAACAAACTCTTGATAGTAGAATAAAAAACTACAACTAAACACCACATACTCTTAACCATCTCCGTGGAGATGTTGTCTGTGCAACGGCAAAGAGAATGACTGGGGTGGGCGGAGCCTAGGAGGGACTATATGGCCAGCTTTGCTGGGACTCTTTGCCTTTTCCTGTTGGGGAAGAGATATTCCCACAAGTAAGGATGACGCCGTGGACCGGACACACCAATGTTGGAGAAATGGGGTTTTAAATAATAAAAATATTTGGCGCCAAGTATGACGCACAACAAACAGAAAAATATTTTTTGGCGCCAAAAACGTCCGGAAACGAAACACTTGCGTCATAGATGACACAACCTTGTGAAGGACTCGGCGTCAACTAAGACGCCGGAAATGACAAATTTGCGTCAATGAACGTAACTTCGCGCCAAAAAATGATGCAATAAATTTTGGCATTTTACGCCCTCGCGAGCCTAAATCTGACCGCAAATTTGAAAAGACAGTCAATTTGAAAAGAGACTATACCCCAGGTAAGAAATAATTTTTCATAAAAAAAGCATTTCCCAGATATGAAACTGACAGTCTGCAAAAAAAGGAAATATACTGAAAACCTGAATCATGGCAAATATAAGTACAATACATATATTTAGAACTTTATATAAAAACATAAAGTGCCAAACCATAGCTGAGAGTGTCTTAAGTAATGAAAAACATAATTTATGTAAGAACTTACCTAATAAATTCATTTCTTTCATATTAGCAAGAGTCCATGAGCTAGTGACGTATGGGATATACATTCCTACCAGGAGGGGCAAAGTTTCCCAAACCTTAAAATGCCTATAAATACACCCCTCACCACACCCACAATTCAGTTTAACGAATAGCCAAGAAGTGGGGTGATAAGAAAAAAGTGCGAAAGCATATAAAATAAGGAATTGGAATAATTGTGCTTTATATAAAAAAATCAAAACCACCACAAAAAAGGGCGGGCCTCATGGACTCTTGCTAATATGAAAGAAATGAATTTATCAGGTAAGTTCTTACATAAATTATGTTTTCTTTCATGTAATTAGCAAGAGTCCATGAGCTAGTGACGTATGGGATAATGATTACCCAAGATGTGGATCTTTCCACACAAGAGTCACTAGAGAGGGAGGGATAAAATAAAGACAGCCAATTCCTGCTGAAAATAATCCACACCCAGAATAAAATTTTAATGAAAAAACATAAGCAGAAGATTCAAACTGAAACCACTGCCTGAAGTACGTTTCTACCAAAAACTGCTTCAAAAGAAAAAAACACATCAAATGGTAGAATTTAGTAAAAGTATGCAAAGAGGACCAAGTTGCTGTTTTGCAAATCTGATCAACCGAAGCTTCATTCTTAAATGCCCAGGAAGTAGAAACTGACCTAGTAGAATGAGCTGTAATCCTTTGAGGCGGAGTGTTACCCGACTCAACATAGGCATGATAAAATAAAGATTTCAACCAAGATGCCAAAGAAATGGCAGAAGCTTTCTGGTCTTTTCTAGAACCGGAAAAGATGACAAATAGACTAGAAGTCTTTCGGAAAGACTTAGTAGCTTCAACATAATATTACAAAGCTCTAACAGCATCCAAAGAATGCAATGATTTCTCCTTAGAATTCATAGGATTAGGACATAATGAAGGAACCACAATTTCTCTACTAATGTTGTTAGAATTCACAACCTTAGGTAAAAAATTCAAAAGAAGTTCGCAGCACCGCCTTATCCTGATGCAAAATCAGAAAAGGAGACTCACAAAAAAGAGTAGATAATTCAGAGACTCTTCTGGCAGAAGAGATGGCCAAAAGAAACAAAACTTTCCAAGAAAGTAATATAACGACCAAAGAATGCATGGGTTCAAAAGGAGGAGCTTGAAGAGCCCCCAGAACCAAATTCAAACTCCAAGGAGGAGAAATTGACTTAATGACAAGTTTTATACGAACCAAAGGTTGTACAAAACAATGAATATCAGGAAGATTAGCAATCCTTCTGTGAAAAAGAACAGAAAGAGCAGAGATTTGTCTTTCAAGAAACTTGCGGACAAACCTTTATCTAAACCATCCTGAAGAAATATAAGTCTTCCAGACTCTATAATATATCTCTCTAGATACAGATTTACGAGCCTGTCACATAGTATCAATCACAGAGTCAGAGAAACCTCTTTGACCAAGAATCAAGCGTTCAAACTCCACACCTTAAAATTAAGGTTTTGAGATCCTGATGGAAAAAAGAACCTTGAGACAGAAAGACTGGTCTTAACGGAAGAGTCCACAGCTGGCAAGAGGCCATCCGGACAAGATCCGCATACCAAAACCTGTGAGACCATGCTGGAGCTACCAGCAGGACAAAAGAGCATTCCTTTAGAATATTGGAGAATACCCTTGGAAGAAGAACTAGAGGCGGAAAGATATAGGCAGGATGACACTTGTAAGGAAGAGATAATGCATCCACTGCCTCCGCCCGAGGATCCCGGGATCCGGACAGATACCAGGGAAGTTTCTTGTTTAGATGAGAAGCCATCAGATCTATTTCTGGGAGTTCCCACATTTGAACAATCTGAGGAAATACCTCTGGGTGAAGACCATTCGCCCAGGTGCAACGTTTGGCGACTGAGATAATCCGCTTTCCAATTGTCCATACCTGGGATATGAACCGCAGAGATTAGACAGGAGCTGGATTCCGCCCAAACCAAAATTCGAGATACTTCTGTCATAGCCAGAGGACTGTGAGTCCCTCCTTGATGATTGATGTATGCCACAGTTGTGACATTGTCTATCTGAAAACAAATGAACAACTCTCTCTTCAGAAGAGGCCAAGACTGAAGAGCTCTGAAAATTGCACGGAGTTCCAAAATATTGATCGGAAATCTCACCTCCTGAGATTCCCAAACCCCTTGTGCCGTCAGATACCCCCACACAGCTCCCCAACCTGTAAGACTTGCATCTGTTGAGATTATAGTCCAGGTCGGAAGAACAAAGAAGCCCCCTGAACTAAACGATGGTGATCTGTCCACCATGTCAGAGAGTGTCGTATAATCGGTTTAAAGATATTAATTGAGATATCTTTGAGTAATCCCTGCACCATTGGTTCAGCATACAGAGCTGAAGAGGTCGCATGTGAAAACGAGCAAAGGAGATCGCATCTGATGCGGCAGTCCTAAGACCTAAAATTTCCATGCATAAGGCTACCAAAGGGAATGATTGTGACTGAAGGTTTTGACAAGCTGATATCAATGTTAAACTTCTCTTGTCTGACAAGGACAGAGTCATAGACACTGAATCTATCTAGAAACCTAAAAAGGTTACCCTTGTCTGAGGAATCAATGAACTGATTGGTAAATTGATCCTCCAACCATGAACTTGAAGAAACAACACAAGTCGATTCGTATGAGATTCTTCGAAAATGAGAAGACTGAGCAAGTACCCAGATATCGTCCAATAAGGAAATACCAAAACCCTGTTCTCTGATTACAGAAAGAAGGGCACCGAGAACCTTTGAAAAAAATTCTTGGAACTGAGGCTAGGCCAAATGGTAGAGCCACAAAACTGGTAATGCTTGTCTAAAAAGAGAATCTCAGACACTAAAAGTGATCTGGATGAATCGGAATATGCAGATACACATCCTGTAAATCTATTGTAGACATATAATGCCCTTGCTAAACAAAAGGCAGGATAGTCCTACAGTAACCATCTTGAATGTTGGTATCCTTACATAACGATTCAATATTGATAGATCCGGAACTGGTCTGAAGGAATTGACCTTCTTTGGTACAATGAAGAGATAAAATAAAACCCCAGCCCCTGTTCCAGAACTGGAACTGGCATAATTACTCCAGCCAACTCTAGATCTGAAAACACATTTCAGAAATGCTGAGCCTTTGCTGTGTTAACTGGGACACGGGAAAGAAAAAAATCTCTTAGCAGGAGGCCTTAACTGAAGCCAATTCTGTACCTTTCTGAAACAATGTTCTGAAACCAGAAATTGAGAACGGAATTGATCAAAATTTCTTTGAAGAAAATGTAATCTGCCCCATACCAGCTGAGCTGGAATAAGGTCCGCACCTTCATGGGTACTTAGGAGCTGGCTATAGGTTTTCTATAAGGCTTGGATATATTCCAAACTGGAAATAGTTTCCAAACTGATACCGCTCCTGAGGATGAAGGATCAGGCTTTTGTTCCTTATTGTGAGGAAAGGAACGAAAATGATTATTAGACCTAAATTTACCTTAGATTTTTTATCCTTTGGTAAAAAAGTTCCCTTCCTTCCAGAAACAGTTGAGATAATAATTTATTACCCTGGAAAGAAAGGGAAAGCAAAGTTGACTTAGAAGACATATCAGCATTCCAAGTTTAATCCATAAAGCTTTTCTAGCTAAAATAGCTAGAGACATATACCTGACATCAACTCTAATGATATCAAAAGATGGTATCACCAATAAAATTATTAGCATGTTATAGAATAATAATAATGCTATAAAATTATGATCTGTTACTTGTTGCGCTAAAGCTTCTAACCAAAAAGTTGAAGCTGCAGCAACATCCGCTAAAAATATAGCAGGTCTAAGAAGATTACCTGAACATAAGTAAGCTTTTCTTAGAAAGGATTCAATTTTCCTATCTAAAGGATCCTTAAATGAAGTACTATCTGCCATAGGAATAGTAGCACATTTAGCAGGAGTAGAGACAGCCCCATAACCTTAGGGATTTTGTCCCAAAAAAACTCTAATCTGTCAGATGGCACAGGATATAATTGCTTAAACGTTTAGAAGGAGTAAAAGAATTACCCAAATTATTCCATTCCCTGGAAATTACTTCAGAAATAGCATCAGGGAGATTAAACACTTCTGGAATAACTACAGGAGATTTAAAAACCTTATTTAAACGTTTAGATTTAGTATCAAGAGGACCAGAATCCTCTATTTCTAATGCAATTAATACTTCTTTAAATAAAGAACGAATAAATTCCATCTTGAACAAATACAAAGATTTATCAGCATCAACCTCTGAGACAGAAACCTCTGAACCAGAAGAACCATTATCAGTATCAGAATGATGATGTTCATTTAAAAATTCATCTGAAAAAAGAGAAGTTTTAAAAGACTTTTATGTAAACTAGAAGGAGAAATAACAGACATAGCCTTCTTAATGGATTTAAAAAATAAAATCTCTTATGTTTATCAGGAACACTCTGAAAATTAGATGTTGACGGAACAGCAACAGGTAATGTAACAGTACTAAAGGAAATTTTATCTGCATTAATAAGTTTGTCATGACATGCAATACAAACAACAGCTGGAGAAACAGATACCAAAAATTATAGCAGATACACTTAGCTTGGTAGCTCCAGCACTAGACAGCGATTTTCCTGTAGTATCTTCTGACTCAGATGCAACGTGAGACATCTTGCAATATGTAAGAGAAAAAACAACATATAAAGCAAAATTGATCAAATTCCTTAAATGACCAGAAGCAATGAAAAAATAAGACTAAATGCTTTTGGCGCCAAAAATGACGCCACATCCGGAACGCCAACATTTTTGGCGCAAAATAACGTCAAAAAATGACGCAACTTCCGGCGACACGTATGACGCCGGAAACGGAAAATAATTTTTGCGCCAAAAAAGTCCGCGCCAAGAATGACGCAATAAAATGAAGCATTTTCAGCCCCCGCGAGCCTAACAGCCCACAGGGAAAAAAGAGTCAAATTTTTGAAGGTAAGAAAAAATGATTAATTCAAATGCATTATCCCAAATATGAAACTGACTGTCTGAAAAATAAGGAAAGTTGAACATTCTGAGTCAAGGCAAATAAATGTTTGAATACATATATTTAGAACTTTATAAACAAAGTGCCCAACCATAGCTTAGAGTGTCACAGAAAATAAGATTTACTTACCCCAGGACACTCATCTACATGTTTGTAGAAAGCCAAACCAGTACTGAAACGAGAATCAGCAGAGGTAATGGTATATATAAGAGTATATCGTCGATCTGAAAAGGGAGGTAAGAGATGAATCTCTACGACCGATAACAGAGAACCTATGAAATAGACCCCGTAGAAGGAGATCACTGCATTCAAATAGGCAATACTCTCCTCACATCCCTCTGACATTCACTGCACGCTGAGAGGAAAACCGGGCTCCAACTTGCTGCAGAGCGCATATCAACGTAGAATCTAGCACAAACTTACTTCACCACCTCCATCGGAGGCAAAGTTTGTAAAACTGAATTGTGGGTGTGGTGAGGGGTGTATTTATAGGCATTTTAAGGTTTGGGAAACTTTGCCCCTCCTGGTAGGAATGTATATCCCATACGTCACTAGCTCATGGACTCTTGCTAATTACATGAAAGAAACATACTTACCAAAAGACACCCATCCACATATAGCAGATAGCCAAACTAGTAATGAAACAGTTATCAGTAGAGGTAATGGAATATGAGAGCATATCGTCGATCTGAAAAGGGAGGTAGGAGATGAATCTCTACGACGGATAACAGAGAACCTATGAAATAGATCCCCGTGAGAAAAACCATTGCATTCAATAGGTGATACTCCCTTCACATCCTTCTGACATTCACTGTACTCTGAGAGGAATCGGGTTTCAAAAAAAAGCTGATAAGTGCATATCAACGTAGAAATCTTAGCACAAATTTACTTCACCATCTCCATAGGAGGCAAAATTTGTAAAACTGAATTGTGGGTGTGGTGAGGGGTGTATTTATAGGCATTTTGAGGTTTGGGAAACTTTGCCCCTCCTGGTAGGATTGTATATCCCATACGTCACTAGCTCATGGACCAATTACATGAAAGAAATGTGACTTTAACTATCCAAAGCCAAATGAATTGCATAATTTAGCATATATTGTTTTAATGATAATTTGCGCAACAAACATTGGACAAATTTACTGTTAGCTAATTTTAGATTAATGTTGGACCAGTAAATACAGTAGATTTGCACAATCTACACATGCATGATAAAAAGACAATGCAATAGCACTTAATCTGAACTTCAAATGAGTATATTTGTTTCTGACAATTTTCAAAGTTTTATCTGTTTCCACTCCTCCTGTATCATGTGACAGCCATAAACCAATCACAAATGCATATACGTATATTCTGTGAATTCTTGCACATGCTCAGTAGGACTTGGTGACTCAAAAGTTGTAAATATAACAGACTGTGCACATTTTGTTAATGGAAGTAAATTGGAAAGTTGTTTAAACTTGCATGCTCTATCTGAATCATGAAAGTTTAATTTTGACTTGAGTGTACCTTAAAACTTTAAGCCAGGTGGTCAGTAAAATCTGCCTTGTTGTGTGACTATTAAATAGGTCCTGGAGAAACACCATTTGGCTGCAAGAAGCAAAGTTCTGCAGAAGAAAGAAAATCCACTACAGGCAGGATTATAAGATTCTGCTCAGATACGTGTGCATTTTTAGGCAACTAAAATAAAATATGCAAAATACTGTACATTGGTAATGTTGCATTCTGTTTTTGTAAAGAAAGAAATGTATTAGAGTTAATGCATCACTTTGGTGCTTTTTTTAGATTTTCCTTAATATTTAGATTTCCCTTAAAGTTCAATGTATCAACCATTCAACCTTGATCTTTGTCTTCCAGCAACTGGATTTGAATAAGTCACCCCACAAATTGTTCACTCACACAAGAGTTAGATAATTATGGTACTGAGCAGACCAGACCATATAAAAAGAACAATGTACAACATTGTACTGTTAATGTGAAACATGCAGTAAAACATAAATTATGCTTACCTGATCATTTTCTTTTCTTCTGACGGGAAGAGTCCACAGCTGCATTCATTACTTTTGGGAACTCAGAACCTGGCCACCAGGAAAAGGCAAAGACACCCCAGCCAAAGACTTTAAATACCTCCCCCACTTCCCTCATCCCCCAGTCATTCTGCCAAGGGAACAAGGAACAGTAGGATAAATATCAGGGTGAAAAAGGTGCCAGAAGAATAAAAAATTACTGCTGCCTCATAGACAAAACGCGAGCGGGAGCTGTGGACTCTTCCCGTCAGAAGAAAAGAAAATTATCAGGTAAGCATAATTTATGTTTTTCTTCTTAAACTGGAAGAGTCCACAGCTGCATTCATTACTTTTGGGAAAACAATACCCAAGCTAGAGGACACTGAATGCAAACAAAGGGTGGGTACAAAAATGCGGCCCCTTCGAAAGGCACCACAGCCTGAAGTTACCCGACACCCTACAAAAATAACAAAGGACATGCGGAAAAAACCCGGAGCCCAGGTAACTGCAAATCAGTTACACAACAAGCAAGGCCATGTTAGAGACCACTCAGCCCCCGAGTCTGTTGAGCACAACAGCCTCCGAGGAGCCAGCCCTGCGGCTTTCAACTCCCACAAAGAGTACCCCGGTGTAAAGGACAAGGACCTCAACCTTCCCCCGAGAGGGAAAACAGATCCCAGAAATATCCAAAGGACCAACACACGGGCTCAAAACAAACTTAGAACAACTAAAGGTTGTCACAATACTATTGCCCAGGGAGATGAACTCCCTAGAAGAACAAGGACCTGAAACAAATTCCATACACAGGGAAAAACGTCCCGAAAGGACCCGAGGCCACCCTCATATCCCTGACACAGCACCATACCACAAAAGGTGCTCCAGAAAAAACGTGAGTTCCCTGATGCATTATAGGCAAGTCGAAACCTTCAGGCTAGACAAGCATAGACAGCAGAACAGGATAACAATCCCAGCAGCTAATAAAGAGCTCTCCAAGAGAACACCAAGACATCTGAAACAAGAACTCGCAATGACCAGCTTCCAGGTAGGAAGGCTGACCCAAGCTATCGTGGAACTCAAACCACTTTCCAAGGGACACGTGGGAACACCAAACCGAAGGTTAAACAGAACCGTTTAAACCCGATCCAGGAAGAGACATGGTCCTAGGCCAGAGTCCTTGAAAAACGGAATCGATCGAAAGATCTAACTTCATGAGGAACCTTAAGCTGCCCCCTATAATTAGGAGCGCACCATCTAAAGTCCGTAGACTTAATGACCTAGCAACAGCCACAAACCCAAGAGTCTGAAAGAACTCTTGACCAGTTTAAGATTCGGCACCCAGTGCTCCTGGGTCTCAAGGTAAATCCTCGTAGACAAGCATAATTACTTGTTACACACGCTGGAAAGGTAAGAACCAGCACCCGAAGGTGGAAGTGAGCCCTGGACCTTCTGCTTGCCATTCCAGTGAGATAGACGGAAACCACCCTCCACTAAGCTCCTAACAGAGCATTGCGGAGAAATGGTCATCTACCTGACCCCAGAAGGGCGACCATCTGTACCCGACCTCGGACCTCACATTTAAACCCAAAGGCTAGATCGACAACGAGGTCAAAGACAACACCCGAGCGTCGAAAGACCATGGTCAGACCAAGGGTAGATCCTATATGGAAGAGACAACAGAGATCCTTGCAGGATCAGGCTCCCAAAAAAAAACTCTTTAACAGGATAAAAGCTGGGAACCTCGCAGCTCCCTACAGAAGGCAGGGTAACCCCTGCACTCCCCCTCTTAGAGCAAACGCAATTCAGAGCAAAGGAAGAAGGACATGCCTGCACTTCCAGACCAGATGAACCAACCCAGACGGGAAGGAAGGAGACTCCACCACCGCAAAAAAGTGCTATTAGGCTAAATAGTCAACATCCGGAAGAAAAACTCAAGGGAGGACACAAATCGTTCACCACTCGGAACACTAGACCATGGAGGTCATTCACATGTCCCAACTCTAAAGGAATGGAAACTACGGTTCTGAGTCCCCAGAGACCCTTTAGAACCATGAGGATGTCTGAAAAAGTCAGACCCATATCCCAGGCGAATAGCCAGAAAGCCAACCTTAGATCGGAACTCACAACCCTCCGTTCGGAAGCATTGTATCTACACACTAGGCATTATACTTCGAAATAGGATCCGAGCCCAGAGTCCATATCAATAGACCAAGTAAAGAATCAACAGGATTAAATCAGTACCACGAGGGTGACATGAACCAAAGCAGAAAGCGCCCGATCAGTACCTCCCTGGTAGAAGGACATTCTAAAACTGTCCAAGGAAATTTGACCTGAAGGTTCGATAAATGAACTAGAAAACATAATTCTGGTATCGGAGACATCCATGTCTAAGATATCAGAATCCTCCATAATCTTGGGATTACAAAAATGACAAACACTAACTGGCAACCTCTTTACACCCCCAATGGCTGGGGCACTCACCACCTCCTGTGAACCAGACCACCCACGAGCAGACTCTCTCTGTCACCACACAGTCAGCATACGGACGTGAGAAACAACATAACCGCACCTGTCACGAAGTGTACCATGCCAGTCACAAAAAGGGTGCGCAATCTCAAGAGATCGCATCATTAAGATAAGGCCTTTATGATCGGTAAAGCCAAGAGGCTAAGTATTGCTATGCATTAGCAGATAGAACCATCAAACATGATTAAAGTCCCCCCTGTTTAATAACCCCCTCAGGAGATATTAACCCATGATTCCCACTGGGACCCTACCTTCTTTCGTTAACCTTACATTCACATATCGAAATAAAATGAAACGATCTTACCGGAATCTGCGTCATGGAACAGGAACAAGGCCCTTCAAGTGTGACAGATAGTAGCATCTCTTCTGACATGGACTTGAGTGAAGAAAGGCAGGCAGCGAAACTCGTCAACGTGGATTGCCAAGGAGCTGTTAACATTAACTCTCCCTGCATCTCCGGACTCTAACCTTCATCCATGCTCTCACTGAGAGGCTGACAGAATTACTTAAAACTCCAGTCCCATTTCGAAGAGTACTACCCTCCATAAGAGACTAACTCAAACTTCTGACACTTCTCTGCCAACCTCCTGTGACGAAAGGCAAAGAATGACTGGTGGATGAGGGAAGTGGGGGAGGTATTTGAAGCCTTTGGCTAGGGTGTCCTTGCCTCCTCCTGGTGGCCAGGCTCTGAATTCCCAAAGGTAATGAATGCAGCTGTGGACTCTTCCCGTTTAAGAAGAAAATTAATCCCAATGGTGTTAAAGCCCCAAGATCACACAACGTCATGGGCATTTTTCTGTTATTCCAACGAGATAAAAAAGTTAATGATGGACATATCTTAAACTGGATCAGTATAAAAGCATTTCCTTATTACTAACCTTTTCTCCTGCATTATTGAGGCAGTAGAAATGTTCATCCACACAGCCAACAAAAATGTGAGTCTGGTTGCACTGAGGGGATGAAAACACAGGTTTTCCACAAACATATGTCCAAATAAGGTTACCTGTAACCTGTAAGGAAAAAAAGAAGTGTTAAAAAACTATTAAAAAGTTAACTGAAAAAAAGAACAAGCAAACCTGTCTATAAAGCAGTATAACAGAATATTGCTCATGTCAGGGGGCAACTGTATTTCTCTTGTAAAGGTGTATCCAGTCCACGGGTTCATCCATTACTTGTGGGATATTCTCCTTCCCAACAGGAAGCTGCAAGAGGACACCCACAGCAGAGCTGTCTATATAGCTCCTCCCCTAACTGCCACCCCCAGTCATTCTCTTGCAGCTCTCGACAAGAAAGGAAGTATCAAGAGAGATCTGGTGACTTAGTGTAGTTTTTACCTTCAATCAAAAGTTTGTTATTTTTAAACGGTACTGGCATTGTACTGTTTTTACTCTCAGGCAGAAATTGGAAGAAGACTTCTGCCTGGAGGTTTGATGATCTTAGCGGTTTGTATTTAAGGTCCATTGCTGTGCTCACACATAACTGAAGAGTATGGAAAGAAAACTTCAGTTGGGGGGACGGTCTGCAGATTGCCTGCTTTGAAATATGTTCAGTATATTTTTTTCTAGAGAGATGATAAGGTCTAGAAAATGCTGACAGTGCCTGATATAGTTAAGGTAAGCCTGATACAGTGATTTAACAACAACTGGGATCATGCTTGCAAAAAGGGATAACATTCATGTTAATACCTATATTACTTAGTGTAAAAATGTTTGCATGATTTATAAATAAAAACGTTTTTTCTCTAAGGGTGATAAATCTTTATTTGGGGCCTAGTTTCCACATGGCTTGTTAGATTACTCCTAGGAGGACTTTTTTAAGGCCCTCTGACTTTGAGTGCATGGTGGGAGGGGTCTATTTTCGTGAAGGAGTCCTCTGGCTTATAGGACCTCTATAGAGGGTTTTGTTCCTGCAAAAGTCGTTTTTAAGGGCAGGTAGGAGCGACAGCAGAGCTGTGGCAGTGTGTTTGACTGTTTGTTAACAGGTTTAATGTTTTTCTAATTCGTTTTTGGGCCTGAGGGATTAATCATCCATTTGCAAGTGGGTGCAATGCTGCTTTAGTCCCTTATACACACTGTAAAAATTTTGTAGAGTTTACTACTTTTTTTCACTATTTTGCAGTTTATGTGGTAGTTTTTTTCTCTTAAAGGCACAGTACCGTTTTTTATTATTGCTTTTTTCACATTTATTAAAGTGTTTTCCAAGCTTGCTGGTCTCATTACTAGTCTGTTAAACATGTCTGACATAGAGGAAACTCCTTGTTCATTATGTTTAGAAGCCATTGTGGAACCCCCTCTTAGAATGTGTACCAAATGCACTGACCTTTCTATAAGTTATAAAGACCATATTATGGCTTTTAAAGATTTATCACCTGAGGTTTCTGAGACTGACAAAAGGGAGGTTATGCCATCTAGCTCTCCCCACGTGTCAGAACCTATAACTCCCGCTCAAGGGAGGCCAAGTACATCTAGCGCGTCCAATGCGTTTACTTTACAAGACATGGCAGCAGTTATGAATCATACCCTCACAGAGGTATTGTCCAAACTGCCAGGGTTACAAGGAAAGCGGGACAGCACTGGGGCTAGAACAAATACAGAGCTCTCTGACGCTTAAGTAGCTATGTCTGATATACCCTCACATTGTGCAGAAGTTGAAGCAGGAGAGCTTCTATCTGTGGGTGACTTCTCTGATTCAGGGAAGGCGTTACTTCAGTCTGACTCTGAAATGACAGCATTTAAATTTAAGCTTGAACACCTCTGTGTGTTGCTCAGGGAGGTTTTAGCGACTCTGGATGACTGACACCATTGTAGTCCCAGAGAAATTGTGTAAAATGGACAAATACTTTGCAGTGCCCGTTTACACTGATGTTTTTCCAATCCCTAAGAGGTTTTCAGAAATTATTACTAAGGAATGGGATAGACCAGGTGTGCCGTTCTCTCCCCCTCCTGCTTTTAAGAAAATGTTTCCTATAGATGCCGCTACATGGGACTTGTGGCAGACGGTCCCTAAGGTGGAGGGAGCAGTCTCTACCCTAGCTAAGCGTACAACTATTCCTGTCGAGGACAGTTGTGCTTTCCTAGATCCTATGGATAAGAAATTAGAGGGTTTCCTTAAGAAAACCTTTATACAACAAGGTTTTATTCTCCAGCCTCTTGCATGCATTGCCCCAGTCACTGCTGCAGCGGCTTTCTGGTTCGAGTCTCTGGAGGAGGCTTTACAGGTAGAGACCCCGTTGGATGATATCCTTGACAGGCTTAAAGCTCTTAAGTTAGCCAATTCATTTATTTCTGACGACGTTTTTCATTTAACCAAGCTAACGGCTAAAAATTCAGGTTTTGCCATTCAGGCACATAGGGTGCTATGGCTTAAATCCTGGTCAGCTGATGTCACTTCAAAGTCTAAACTTCTCAAGATCCCCTTCAAAGGGCAGACCCTATTTGGGCCTGGACTGAAGGAGATAATTTCTGATATTACTGGAGGAAAAGGCCACGCCCTTCCCCAGGATAGGTCCAACAAGTTAAGGAACAAACAGACTAATTTTCGTTCCTTTCAAAACTTCAAGAGTGGCGCAGCTTCATCTTCCTCTTCTACAAAACAAGAGGGAAATTTTGCCCAGTCCAAGCCAGTCTGGAGACCTAACCAGGCTTGGAACAAGGGGAAACAGGCCAAAAAGCCTGTTGCTGCCTCTAAGACAGCATGAAGGAGTAGCCCCCGATCCGGGACTGGATCTAGTGGGGGGCAGACTTTCTCTCTTTGCCCAGGCTTGGGCAAGAGACGTCCAGGATCCCTGGGCTCTGGAGATTGTTTCCCAGGGATATCTTCTGGATTTCAAAGCTTCATCTCCAAAGGGGAGATTTCATCTCTCACAATTATCTGCAAACCAGATAAAGAGAGAGGCATTCTTACATTGCGTTCAAGACCTACTAGTTATGGGAGTGATCCACCCAGTTCCAAAGGAGGAACAGGGGTAGGGCTTCTATTCAAATCTGTTTATAGTTCCCAAGAAAGAGGGAACTTTCAGACCAATCTTGGATCTCAAGATCCTAAACAAATTTCTCAGGGTCCCATCCTTCAAGATGGAGACTATACGAACCATCCTACCTATGATCCAGGAGGGTCAATATATGACTACCGTGGATTTAAAGGATGCTTATCTACATATTCCGATACACAGGGATCATCATCAGTTTCTCAGGTTCGCCTTCCTAGACAGGCATTACCAGTTTGTGGCTCTTCCCTTCGGGTTAGCCACGGCACCAAGAATCTTTACGAAGGTTATAAGGTCCCTTCTGGCAGTTCTAAGACCGCGGGGTATAGCAGTAGCCCCTTACCTAGACGACATCCTGATACAGGCGTCAACTTTTCATATCGCCTGGTCCCATACGGACATTGTTCTGGCATTCCTAAGGTCTCACGGGTGGAAGGTGAACGAAGGAAAGAGTTCTCTCTCACCTCTCACAAGAGTTTCCTTCCTAGGAACTCTGATAGATTCAGTAGAAATGAAGATTTATCTGACAGAGGTCAGGTTGTCAAAACTTCTAACTTCCTGCCGTGCTCTTTAATCCATTTCTCGTCCGTCAGTGGCTCAGTGTATGGAGGTAATCGGATTAATGGTAGCGGCAATGGACATAGTTCCGTTTGCCCGCCTACATCTCAGACCACTGCAACTTTGCATGCTCAATCAGTGGAATGGGTATTACACAGAAATGTCCCCTCTACTAAATCTGGATCAAGAGACCAGGGATTCTCTTCTCTAGTGGCTATCTAGGGTCCATCTGTCCAAGGGAATGAGTTTCCGCAGGCCAGAATGGACTATAGTTACGACAGATGCCAGCCTTGTGGGCTGGGGTGCAGTCTGGAACTCCCTGAAGGCTCAGGGTTCGTGGACTCAGGAGGAGGCCCAACTTCGGATAAACATTCTGGAACTAAGAACAATATTCAATGCTCTTCAGGCTTGGCCTCAGCTAGCTGCGGTCAGGTTCATCAGATTTCAGTCGGACAACATCACGACTGTAGCCTATATCAACCATCAGGGGGGAACATGGAGCCCCCTGGCAATGTTGGAGGTTTCAAAGATAATTCTATGGGCAGAGGTTCACTCTTGCCATCTCTCAGCTATCCATATCCCAGTAGTAGAGAACTGGGAGGCGGCTTCTCTAAGTCGGCAGACTTTTCATCCGGGGGAGTGGGAGCTCCATCCGGAGGTATTTGCCCAGTTGATCCAACTTTGGGGCAAACCAGAACTGGATCTCATGGCGTCTCATCAGAACACCAAGCTTCCTTGTTACGGGTCCAGGTCCAGGGATCCCAAGGCAGCGCTGATAGATGCTCTAGCAGCGCCCTGGTCCTTCAGCCTGGCTTATGTGTTTCCACTGTTTCCTCTGCTCCCTCGTCTGATTGCCAAGATCAAGCAGGAGAGAGCTTCAGTGATCTTGATAGCCCCTGCGTGGCCACGCAGGACTTGGTATGCAGATCTGGTGGACATGTCATCCTTTCCACCATGGACTCTGCCGCTAAGGCAGGACCTTCTACTTCAAGGTTCCTTCAAACATCCAAATCTAATTTCTTGGAGATTGAACGCTTGATTCTATCAAAGCGTGGTTTTTCAGAATCAGTCACTGATACCTTAATTCAGGCTCGAAAGCCTGTCACCAGGAAAATCTATCATAAGATATGGTGTAAATATCTTCATTGGTGTGACTCCAAGGGTTACTCATGGAGTAAGGTCAGGATTCCTAGGATATTATCTTTTCTCCAAGAAGGATTGGAGAAGGGATTGTCAGCTAGTTCCTTAAAGGGACAGATTTCTGCTCTGTCTATTCTTTTGCACAAACGTCTGGCTGAGGTTCCAGATGTTCAGGCGTTTTGTCAGGCTTTAGTTAGAATCAAGCCTGTGTTTAAACCTGTTGCTCCGCCATGGAGTTTAAATTTAGTTCTTAAAGTTCTTCAAGGGGTTCGGTTTGAACCTTTGCATTCCATAGATATTAAGCTTTTATCTTGGAAAGTTCTATTTTTAGTAGCTATCTCCTCGGCTCGAAGAGTTTCGGAGTTATCTGCTTTACAGTGCGATTCCCCTTATCTGATTTTCCATGCTGATAAGGTAGTGTTACGTACCAAACCAGGGTTTCTGCCTAAGGTGGTATCTAATAAGAATTTCAATCAGGAGATTGTTGTTCCTTCCCTATGTCTTAATCCTTTTTCAAAGAAGGAACGTCTATTACACAATCTTGATGTGGTTCGTTTTATTTACAAGCTACGAAAGATTTTCGTCAAACATCTGCTTTGTTTGTTGTCTACTCTGGACAGAGGAGAGGCCAAAAGGCTTCGGCAACTTCTCTTTCCTTTTGGCTAAGAAGCATAATTCGCTTAGCTTATGAGACTGCTGGCCAGCAGCCTCCCGAAAGAATTACAGCTCATTCTACTAGAGCAGTAGCTTCCACATGGGCTT
This sequence comes from Bombina bombina, assembly GCF_027579735.1. Taxonomy (NCBI): domain Eukaryota; kingdom Metazoa; phylum Chordata; class Amphibia; order Anura; family Bombinatoridae; genus Bombina; species Bombina bombina. The sequence continues at coordinate 1,213,755,275 of NC_069500.1, read as the reverse complement.
TTAAAAAACATAATTTATGCTTACCTGATAAATTCCTTTCTCCTGTAGTGTAGTCAGTCCACGGGTCATCCATTACTTATGGGATATTAACTCCTCCCTAACAGGAAGTGCAAGAGGATCACCCAAGCAGAGCTGCTATATAGCTCCTCCCCTCTACGTCATACCCAGTCATTCGACCGAAAACCAAACGAGAAAGGAGAAACTATAGGATGCAGTGGTGACTGGAGTATAATTTAAAATTTAGACCTGCCATAAAAAACAGGGCGGCCCGTGGACTGACTACACTACAGGAGAAAGGAATTTATCAGGTAAGCATAAATTATGTTTTCTCCTGTTAAGTGTAGTCAGTCCACGGGTCATCCATTACTTATGGGATACCAATACCAAAGCTAAAAGTACACGGATGACGGGAGGGACAGGCAGGATCTTTACACGGAAGGAACCACTGCCTGAAGAACCTTTCCCCCAAAAACAGCCTCAGAAGAAGCAAAAGTGTCAAATTTGTAAAATTTGGAAAAAGTATGAAGAGAAGACCAAGTTGCAGCCTTGCAAATCTGTTCAACAGAGGCCTCATTCTTAAAGGCCCACGTGGAAGCCACAGCTCTCGTAGAATGAGCTGTAATTCTTTCAGGAGGCTGCTGTCCAGCAGTCTCATAGGCTAAACGTATTATGCTACGAAGCCAGAAAGAGAGAGAGGTAGCAGAAGCTTTCTGACCTCTCCTCTGTCCAGAATAAACGACAAACAGGGAAGAAGTTTGGCGAAAATCTTTAGTTGCCTGTAAATAAAATTTCAGGGCACGGACTACGTCTAGATTGTGTAGAAGTCGTTCCTTCTTTGAAGAAGGGTTAGGACACAATGAAGGAACAACAATCTCTTGATTGATATTCCTGTTAGTGACTACCTTAGGTAAGAACCCAGGTTTAGTACGCAGAACTACCTTGTCTGAATGAAAAATCAGATAAGGAGAATCACAATGTAAGGCCGATAACTCAGAAACTCTTCGAGCCGAGGAAATAGCCATTAAAAACAGAACTTTCCAAGATAACAGCTTGATATCAATGGAATGAAGGGGTTCAAACGGAACACCCTGTAAAACGTTAAGAACTAAGTTTAAGCTCCACGGTGGAGCAACAGTCTTAAACACAGGCTTAATCCTGGCCAAAGCCTGACAAAAAGCCTGAACGTCTGGAACTTCTGACAGACGCTTGTGTAAAAGGATTGACAGAGCTGAGATCTGTCCCTTTAAAGAACTAGCAGATAAACCCTTTTCTAAACCTTCTTGTAGAAAAGACAATATCCTAGGAATCCTAACCTTATTCCATGAGCAACTCTTGGATTCGCACCAATGTAAGTATTTACGCCATATTTTATGGTAAATTTTCCTGGTAACAGGTTTCCTAGCCTGTATTAAGGTATCAATTACTGACTCCGAAAATCCACGCTTTGATAAAATCAAGCGTTCAATCTCCATGCAGTCAGCTTCAGAGAAATTAGATTTTGATGTTTGAAAGGACCCTGAATTAGAAGGTCCTGTCTCAGAGGCAGAGACCAAGGTGGACAGGATGACATGTCCACTAGATCTGCATACCAGGTCCTGCGTGGCCACGCAGGCGCTATTAGAATCACTGATGCTCTCTCCTGTTTGATCCTGGCAATCAATCGAGGAAGCATCGGGAAGGGTGGAAACACATAAGCCATTTTGAAGTTCCAAGGTGCTGTCAGAGCATCTATCAGAACCGCTCCCGGGTCCCTGGACCTGGACCCGTAACAAGGAAGCTTGGCATTCTGGCGAGACGCCATGAGATCCATATCTGGTTTGCCCCAACGCCGAAGTATTTGGGCAAAGACCTCCGGATGAAGTTCCCACTCCCCCGGATGAAAAGTCTGGCGACTTAGGAAATCCGCCTCCCAGTTCTCCACGCCTGGGATGTGGATCGCTGATAGGTGGCAAGAGTGAGACTCTGCCCAGAGAATTATCTTTGAGACTTCCATCATCGCTAGGGAACTCCTTGTCCCTCCTTGATGGTTGATGTAAGCCACAGTCGTGATGTTGTCCGACTGAAACCTGATGAACCTCAGAGATGCTAGCTGAGGCCAAGCTAGAAGGGCATTGAAAACTGCTCTTAATTCCAGAATGTTTATGGGAAGGAGACTCTCCTCCTGAGTCCATGATCCCTGAGACTTCAGGGAATTCCAGACAGCGCCCCAACCTAGCAGGCTGGCGTCTGTTGTTACAATCGTCCAATCTGGTCTGCTGAAGGGCATCCCCCTGGACAGATGTGGCCGAGAGAGCCACCATAGAAGAGAATTTCTGGTCTCTTGATCCAGATTCAGCATAGGGGACAAATCTGAGTAATCCCCATTCCACTGACTTAGCATGCACATCTGCAGTGGTCTGAGATGCAGGCGTGCAAAGGGAACTATGTCCATTGCCGCTACCATTAAACCGATTACCTCCATGCATTGAGCCACTGACGGGTGTGGAATGGAATGAAGGACACGGCAAGCATTTAGGAGTTTTGTTAACCTGTCTTCTGTCAGGTAAATTTTCATTTCTACCGAATCTATAAGAGTCCCTAAGAAGGGAACTCTTGTGAGTGGCAATAGAGAACTCTTTTCTTCGTTCACCTTCCACCCATGTGACCTTAGAAATGCCAGTACTATCTCTGTATGAGACTTGGCAGCTTGGAAACTTGACGCTTGTATCAGAATGTCGTCTAGGTACGGAGCTACCGATATTCCTCACGGTCTTAGTACCGCCAGAAGAGAACCCAGAACCTTTGTGAAGATTCTTGGAGCAGTAGCTAACCCGAAGGGAAGAGCTACAAACTGGTAATGCCTGTCTAGGAAGGCAAACCTTAGGTACCGGTAATGATCCTTGTGAATCGGTATGTGAAGGTACGCATCCTTTAAATCCACTGTGGTCATGTACTGACCCTTTTGGATCATGGGTAAGATTGTCCGAATAGTTTCCATTTTGAACGATGGAACTCTTAGGTATTTGTTTAGGATCTTTAAATCCAAGATTGGTCTGAAAGTTCCTTCTTTCTTGGGAACCACAAACAGATTTGAGTAAAACCCTTGTCCGTGTTCCAACCGCGGAACCGGGTGGATCACTCCCATTAGTAAAAGATCTTGTACACAGCGTAGAAACGCCTCTTTATTTATCTGGTTTGTTGACAACCTTGAAAGATGAAATCTCCCTTTTGGAGGAGAAGCTTTGAAGTCCAGAAGATATCCCTGAGATATGATCTCTAACGCCCAGGGATCCTGGACATCTCTTGCCCAAGCCTGGGCGAAGAGAGAAAGTCTGCCCCCCACTAGATCCGTTTCCGGATCGGGGGCCCTCACTTCATGCTGTCTTAGGGGCAGCAGCAGGTTTTCTGGCCTGCTTGCCCTTGTTCCAGGTCTGGTTAGGTTTCCAGCCCTGTCTGTAGCGAGCAACAGTTCCTTCCTGTTTTGGAGCAGAGGAAGTTGATGCTGCTCCAGCCTTGAAGTTGCGAAAGGCACGAAAATTAGACTGTCTAGCCCTTGGTTTGGCTCTGTCTTGAGGCAGGGCATGTCCCTTACCTCCAGTAATGTCAGCGATAATTTCTTTCAAACCGGGCCCGAATAAGGTCTGCCCCTTGAAAGGTATGTTAAGCAATTTAGATTTAGAAGTCACATCAGCTGACCAGGATTTAAGCCACAGCGCTCTGCGCGCCTGAATGGCGAATCCGGAGTTCTTAGCCGTAAGCTTAGTTAAATGTACTACGGCATCAGAAATAAATGAATTAGCTAGCTTAAGGACTCTAAGCTTGTCTGTAATCTCATCCAATGTAGCTGAGCTAATGGTCTCTTCCAGAGACTCAAACCAGAATGCCGCCGCAGCCGTGACAGGCGCAATGCATGCAAGGGGTTGCAATATAAAACCTTGTTGAACAAACATTTTCTTAAGGTAACCCTCTAACTTTTTATCCATTGGATCTGAAAAGGCACAGCTATCCTCCACCGGGATAGTGGTACGCTTAGCTAAAGTAGAAACTGCTCCCTCCACCTTAGGGACCGTCAGCCATAAGTCCCGTGTGGTGGCGTCTATTGGAAACATTTTTCTAAATATAGGAGGGGGTGAGAAAGGCACACCGGGTCTATCCCACTCCTTGTTAACAATTTCTGTAAGCCTTTTAGGTATAGGAAAAACGTCAGTACACGTCGGTACCGCAAAATATTTATCCAGCCTACATATTTTCTCTGGGATTGCAACCGTGTTACAATCATTCAGAGCCGCTAATACCTCCCCTAGTAACACACGGAGGTTCTCAAGCTTAAATTTAAAATTTGAAATGTCTGAATCCAGTTTATTTGGATCAGATCCGTCACCCACAGAATGAAGCTCTCCGTTTTCATGTTCTGCAAATTGTGACGCAGTATCAGACATGGCCCTAGTATTTTCAGCGCACTCTGTTCTCACTCCAGAGTGGTCGCGTTTACCCCTAAGTTCTGGCAATTTAGATAAAACTTCAGTCATAACATTAGCCATGTCTTGCAAAGTGATTTGTAATGGCCGCCCTGATGTACTTGGCGTCACAATATCACGCACCTCCTGAGCGGGAGATGCAGGTACTGACACGTGAGGAGAGTTAGTCGGCATAACTTCCCCCTCGTTGTCTGGTGAAATTTTCTTTACATGTACAGATTGGCTTTTACTTAAAGTAGCATCAATGCAATTAGTACACAAATTTCTATTGGGCTCCACATTGGCCTTTGAACATATTGCACAAAGAGATTCCTCTATGTCAGACATGTTTAAACAAACTAGCAATTAAACTAGCAAGCTTGGAAAATACTTTTCAAATAAATTTACAAGCAATATAAAAAACGTTACTGTGCCTTTAAGAAGCACACAAAAAACTGTCACAGTTGAAATAACATGAACCGGATTAGTTATAGAAACCAAATTTTCACATTAAATTTATTAATTTAGCAAAGGATTGCACCCACTAGCAAATGGATGATTAACCCCTTAATACCAAAAAACGGATAACAATAAAAATATATACGTTTTTATCACAGTCAAAGCACAGTCTCACAGGTCTGCTGTGAGTGATTACCTCCCTCAAAACTAGTTTTGGAGACCCCTGAGCTCTGTAGAGACGTCCTGGATCATGCAGGGAGAACAGGAAGACTTGTCACTGAATTTTTACTGCGCAGTAAAAGCGCCAAAATAGGCCCCTCCCACTCATACTACAACAGTGGGGAAGCTCAGTAAACTGATTTATTCAAAACAAACGACAGCCATGTGGAAAAATAATGCCCATGAAAAATTTTCACCAAGTACCTCAGAGAAAAAACGATTAACATGCCAGTAAACGTTTTAAGTATAAATATATGAGATGTTAATAAAAAGCCTGTTGCTAGTCGCTTTCACTGCAGAGAGGCTATAAGTTATATATATACAGTATTTTCTTAGTGAAGTGCCATTCCCCAGAAATACTTCAGTGCAAACATACATACATATCAGCCTGATACCAGTTACTACTACTGCATTTAAGGCTGTACTTACATTACATCGGTATTAGCAGTATTTTCTCAGTCAATTCCATTCCTTAGAAAATAATATACTGCAACATACCTCCTTGCAGGTGAACCCTGCCCGCTGTCCCCTGTTCTGAAGTTACCTCGCTCCTCAGAATGGCCGAGAACAGCAAATGGATCTTAGTTACGTCCGCTAAGATCATACACAACTCAGGTAGATTCTTCTTCTAATGCTGCCTGAGAAAAAACAACACACTCCGGTGCTGTTTAAAATAAACTTTTGATTGAAGAAATAAAAACTAATTTTAATAACCACAGTCCTCTCACACGTCCTATCTATTAGTTAGGTGCAAGAGAATGACTGGGTATGACGTAGAGGGGAGGAGCTATATAGCAGCTCTGCTTGGGTGATCCTCTTGCACTTCCTGTTAGGGAGGAGTTAATATCCCATAAGTAATGGATGACCCGTGGACTGACTACACTTAACAGGAGAAATGAGGCCTCTGTTGAACAGATTTGTAAGTCGGCGACTTGGTCTTCGCTTCATACCTTTTCTAAATTCTATAAATTTGATACTTTTGCTTCTTCGGAGGCTATTTTTGGGAGAAAGGTCTTACAGGCAGTGGTGCCTTCCGTTTAAGTTTCCTGCCTTGTCCCTCCCTTCATCCGTGTCGTAAAGCTTTGGTATTGGTATCCCACAAGTAATGGATGAACCCGTGGACTAGATACACCTTTACAAGAGAAAACAAAATGTATGCTTACCTGATAAATTTATTTCTCTTGTGGTGTATCCAGTCCACGGCCCGCCCTGTCATTTTAAGGCAGGTGTTTTTTATTTTTAAACTAAAGTCACCACTGCACCCTATAGTTTCTCCTTTTTTTCTTGCTTGTCTTTGGTCGAATGACTGGGGGTGGCAGTTAGGGGAGGAGCTATATAGACAGCTCTGCTGTGGGTGTCCTCTTGCAGCTTCCTGTTGGGAAGGAGAATATCCCACAAGTAATGGATGAACCCGTGGACTGGATACACCACAAGAGAAATAAATTTATCAGGTAAGCATAAATTTTGTTTCTTATATAAGTGTTAAATATTCCCAGAAATTAACTTAACTGCCATAAGGGAGATGTCACAACCAGACTCCTCCTCTTTTACATGTATAACAGTGACAGCGAACCCAATATTTTTGGTGATTGAACATGTATAAAACAGAAGAGATGTGAACCTGAGTGTGCGCAGTCTAGAGATTTGAGCAGTGATATAAAAATGTTTTTTTATTTAAAGGAACAGTCAAGTCCAAAAAAAACTTTCATGATTCAAATAGGGCAGGTCATTTTAAACAACTTTCCAATTTACTTTTATCACAAATTTTGCTTTGTTCTCTTGGTATTCTTAGTTGAAAGCTAAACCTAGGAGGTTCATATGCCAATTTCTTAGACCCTGAAGGCGGCCTCTAATCTAAATGCATTTTGACAATTTTTCACCACTAGAGGACGTTAGTTCATGTGTTTCATATAGATAACATTTAGCTCATGCACGTGAATTTACTGAGGAGTGAACACGGATTGGCTAAAATGCATGTCTGTCAAAAAAACTGAAATAAGGGGCAGTTTGCAGAGGCTTAGATACAAGGTAATTACGGAGGTAAAACGTGTATTATTAGAACTGTGCTGGTTATGCAAAACTGGGGAATGGGTAATTAAGGGATTATCTATCTTTTAAAACAATAAAAATTCTGGTGTTGACTGTCCCTTTAAATTAATTTCTGTTTATCGTTGTTAACCCTGACATGATAACCTTGTATACTCTGATACATTGCCAGCATTTGATTGTTTATTGACTGTTACCTGCCTGTTTGCTCCTGGTTATAGATTAAGCCTGTATTTGCCACATGAATTTGGCATGTGTTTTTTACTGTTTGCTAGCTTCAGCACTTACATCATCATATATCCGTAGCTTACTATTTTACCCATGTTCCTAAACTGTTACTTTGCTCCAACTAGTCTTGATGTATTGTTCACTGTTGCTCTCCTATACTCATCTCTTGCCCAAACCACACAACAAGGATATGTAGGAAAATCCTGCACTCTGTACTTACTGACAGATGAGTCAGAGTAAGGTGCTCCCTGAAGGAAGAGGGAGCTTGCAAAGAGGTATGTTAGTTGTGTAGTCTTCATCCCAAAACCCACATATGTGAGGAAGGGCACGTGAGAGAACTCTGACCACTGACCTCATAGTCAGAGGGTCTAGAGCAAGAGAAAGGGTGAGGTTGTATATGGTGTATGATAACTGTCCAATCCTTATCCTAGAGCCCAACACAAATGGCAAGGATGTGGGAGATTGGGAAGCTTACCATTCACATAAATGGAAAAGATACAGGTCAGAAAAATGCAGATGTGGAGCCACTGTAGGGCTTTGCAATTCACATTAAACAGAACAGAAAGGGGTCAGAGCAGTGTATTCAGGTTAAATGGAATATATCCAGTAGTTGAAAGTACTCTACTCAGTGTTAGTATGAAGTTCCTGGTTTAATATTAACCCAGTGGTAATAAACAACTTGCTCCATGTGATGTCACAATGAAAGTAAAACACAACAATGTTTTCTGTAATCAGGTTGGTTATTATCACAGACAGAATGCAGTAGAAACATGCTGTATAGATTTAACGGTTTATCAATTATTCAAGGAGGGCCAAATAGGTTTTACAATGTACTTACTGGATGGATAGCCAATACTAATCCTCCAAGGGTAGCAACATACACTTGATGTGGTTTGGAGCTTATACAAGGGGAAGCATATACAGCTCCTCCTCCACAGTGAGTCTTCCAGACACACTGCTTGGCCTACAACAAGAATTATTAAAACAGAAATATTTAGCAAAGATTTAAAGAAATACATAACAACTTATGTGAATACTAATTACAGTTGGTAGAATGTTTATTTTATATATATATATATATATATATATATATATATATATATATATATATATATATTGTATAGATATAAACACATACATATATACATTTTAAAGGGCATTGTAGTGTAAATATAAAATGTTCTATTTTATTATAAACAAATTCCTCTCTTTTGCTACAAGAATTCTAGGACAATTCTGCTCCACATGAGGATACAGCCAGCAGTTTGAGAATACTCACGTATGCTTGTATGTTTTCTCCCTATCTGTGTCAGTATCTGTATTAGCACATGAGCACAACTTAACTACTTTGCAGGATTTAAGGCTGTGACACACTGCAAGCAGAGCAACGCGAGGCGAAGCAGTTGCTTCGCTCCGCGTCGCATCGCTTCTGAAGTTCAGATATTTCAACTCTGAGCGCTCAGCTACACGACCTGACGCAGCAGAGTGCTCAGAGATGAAAAGGCAGGACACACTGAGCGCACACAGCTGCATGTACACGCTGTGCATCGCTCCGCTTGCAGTGTGTCACAGCCTTTAAAGGGGGGGGGAAGGAATTTTCTTAAAATTAAAATACATGTTTTTGACTAGACTGTCCATTTACCACACCCCAGAGGAGTATTTAGGATACTAAGTAAATCGAAGAATGACTATTACTAATATTTAAAGGAAATCTACCATAAAAATGTATGCTTACCTGATAAATTATTTTCTTTCCTGGGATGGAGAGTCCACAAATCCATTCTAATTACTAGTGGGAATTCAACTCCTGGCCACCAAAGAAAACCCCAGCAAAGCTGCAAGTGTCCCTCCCACTTTCCATAACCCCCAGTCATTTAGCCGAGGGAACATGGAAAGAGAAGGGTATAGAGGTGCCTGAAGGCTATAGAGGTGCCTGAGGTTTTAGATAAAAACAAAATAATAATAATATGCAATATTGAATTTAGACAAGGGTGGGTTGTGGACTCTCCAAGCCAGGAAAGAAAATAATTTATCAGGTAAGCATGAATTTTGTTTTCTTTCCACTGACATGGAGAGTTCATGAATCCATTCTAATTAATAGTGGGAACCAATACCCAAGCTGGAGGACACAGAATGGAAGGGAGGGAGAACAAGTCAGGCTGACCTAAACTGAGGGCACCATCGCTTGAAGAACTTTTCTCCCAAAGGATGCCTCAGCTGAGGCAAAAACGTTGAATTTGTAAAATTTAGAAAATGTATGCAACGAGGACCAAGTGGCCGCCTTTTCAAATTTGCTGCACGGAAGCCTTGTTTTTAAAGGCCCAGGAAGAAGAAAAAGCCCTAGTTAAATTAGCTGTTATCCTCTCGGCAGGTTGCTGTCCAGCTGTCTCATAAGCAAAACAAATAATACTCCTTAACCAAAGAGAAAGAAAAGAAGACGTGGCCTTCTGGCCCTCATGTTTGTCAGAAAACACCACAAAAAGGGCAGAGGATAGCAGAAAATCCTTGGTAGCCTGGAGATAGAATTTTAAAGCATGAACGACATCCAGGTTGTGTAACAGACATTCTTTCTGAGAAGAAGGATTAGGACAGAACGAAGGAATGACAATTTCCTGATTGATATTGCAGTCCGAAACCACCTTAGGAAAAAATCCCAATTTGGTACGAAGAACCGCCTTATCAGCATGGAAAATAAGATAAGGGGGATAACACTGTAGAGCTGAAAGCTCTGAGACTCTACGAGCAGAAGAAATAGCTAAACAAAAGAAAATAACTTTACAGGACAATAACTTAATGTCAACAGAGTGCATAGGCTCAAACGGAGCCTGTTGCAGAACAAGAAGAACAAAATTTAGGGGTCCTAGGAAGAGCAACAGGTTCAAACACAGGCCTGATTCTGACCAGGGCCTGCACAAAAGATTGAACAGCTGGTAAATCGGCCAAACGTTTATGTAACAGAACAGAAGGGGCCGAAATCTGACCCTTCAGGGAACTAACTGACAAACACTTCTCCAGACCCTCCTGGAGAAAGGACAGAATACGGGGAACTCGAACTCTATGCCAAGAGAAACGCTGAGACTCACACCAGTAAAGGTATGTGCGTCAAACCTTATGGTATATCTTGCGAGTTACCGGCTTACGAGCCTGGATCAAGGTATCAATAACATTTTCAGAAAAACCTTGTCTAGACAAGACTAGGCGCTCAATCTTCACGCAGTCAGCTTCAGAGAATCTAGATTTGGATGAAGAAAAGGACCCTGAAGTAGAAGGTCCTTCCTCAGTGACAATTTCCACGGAGTTTGGAGATTAGACAAGTCGACATCAAGGGTTATCATTGTAAATACCTCCGGATGAAGAGCCCACTCCCCTTGGTGAAACGTCTGCCTGCTCAGATAATACGCCTCCCAGTTGTCCACACCTGGGATGTGAATGGCAGCAATGTGGCAGTTGTGAGACTCCACCCACCGAAGGATGCGAGACACCTCCTTCATCACTAAGGAACTCCTTGTTCCTCCTGGATGGTTGATATAAGCCACTGAAATGATGTTGTCCGATTGAAATCTGATAAAGCGGACCAAAATCAGTTGGGGCCAAGCTATCAGAACATTGAAGATTGCTCTCAACGCCAAGACATTTATTGGAAGGACCGGCTCAGTCTGAATCCAGATTCCCTGAGCTCTTAGGGAACCCCAAACTGTTACCCAGTCGGAAAGGCTGGCATCTGTAGTCACAATCTCCCAGGATGATCTCAAGAAGCATGTGCCTTGGGACAGATGGTCCTGAGAGAGCCACCAGGACAGAGAGTCTCTTGTCTGGTAGTCTTGGACTATTATCTGTGAGAGGTCAGAGTGGTCTCCGTTCCATTGTCTGAGCATGCATAACTGTAGAGGTCTCAGATAGAATCGAACAAAAGGAATAATGTCCATGGAAGCCACCATGAGACCAATTACCTCCATGCACTGAGGCACCCAAAAGTCGGACAGATGACTAAAGAGAAAGACAGGCAGAAAGAAGTTTGGATTTTCTGACTTCTGTTAAGAAAATCTTAATTGAAATTGAATCTATGATCGTCCACAAAAAACATATCCTGGTATTTGGCACCAAGGAACTTTTGTCCAGATTCACCTTCCACCCGTGACAGCGGAGAATCAACAACAGAAAATCTGTATGGAATTTTGCTAAATGAAAAGATGGCGCCTGAAACAAGATATTGTCCAGGTATGGTGCCACTGCAATTACTTGAGATCTGGCTACTGCAAAAAGAGCCCCTAGAACTTTTGTAAAGATTTGGGGTGCAGTGGCTAGGCTGAAAGGCAGGGTTACAAATTGGAAGTGTTTGTCCAGGAAGGCAAACAGCAGGAACTCAAAATGATCCTTGTGGATAGGAACATGGAGGTTAGTGTCCTTCAGGTCGATGGTGGTCATGTACTGACCCTCCAGAACTAAGGGAAGAATAGAACGAATAGTCTGCATTTTGAAGGACGGAACCCTGAGAAATTTGTTGAGACACTTCAGGTCTAGAATAGGTTGAAAAGTTCCCTCCTTCTTGGGAACCACGAAAAGGTTGGAATAGAATCCACGACCCTGTTCTGCCTGAGGAACAGGAGCGATCACTCCTAGAGAAGAGAGATCCCTGACACAGTTTAAGAAAGCCTCTCTTTTTTCCTGGTTTGCTGATAATCTTGACAGGAGAAATCTGCCTCTCGGAGGACGAGATATGAAACCTATCTTGTATTCCTGAGAGACTACCTCCAACGCCCAAGGATCGGTCTTTGAAAAAGAGGACTCTTTATTTATTAAGTAACACGTGGAGCAAAACTGCACAGGAGGAATAACCTGATCCTCTAGACAATATAAGCATTTTTCAAAATGCATAGTAAGGTTGTGTTAGGATTCCATTATATCCTTAAAGTATTGGCCCAGCTAATAATAATATATAAACTTGCTTAAATCACTGTGATAACCTGGGACTTTTATCCTTTTTTGTGCACCATCACATTTGTTTTTGCGATAATTAATAAACTTAAAATTCTCAGTCAACGGACCAAACAGAATACTAGACCTACTAGTACTCTCCCTCTGATACAGATACAGCCGCTGAAACCTTCCTTGGAGCCAAATATCTGCTTCAGGCAGAAGAAGAAGTCATGCGGTCATCACGTGACCGCCGTCAGAAACTAAGTGCGACATAGGGAAAATGCGCTCAAATGACACCTCGCTGAAAAGTCTCCAACGTCACATAAGCACCAAGTCAAAGTTAACACGCACACTTTCATTAACATAAAGTAAACATACTTGCTCCACACACAAAGAGAATTTAACCCCTCAAGAGCCCTCTCTGCCAGCCTCTCAAAAGGGAAATGAGTGTAATTCTTACATCTCACAATTTTCAGCAGCTCAATACCCTGCTCTTACTGCCCAAAAAATATATCCCAAACATGGAGCTATAACATTGCCCCCTGTCTCCACTGTAACAAGGAGGAATTTTAACCCCCAAAGTGCTATAGCCTTCTCATCTAGAAGGGGAAAAGCACTTACATGTGGAGTTCACCTGCAGGGCAGGCACAGCATCTAAAGTCTGACAGATCCAGACAACTTCTGACAGGGACATGAAGAGAAAAGCAAAGCAGAGTAACTAACCCTGGTTTTCTATATAGGGGTTAGCATAATTTGTTGGAGGAAAAGCAAGGACTACACCGCTGACCTCCAACAACTAAAAGCCACCACAACTCTTACTCAAGAGGATTACGTGTACACAGCAATACCCCAATCCTTACTTGCAGGGAAACTACCCATTAAAGGATTAAAAGATAATTTTCTTCAGACACCATCTTCGCACACCTCCTGGATACACAAAGGCAAAGAATGACTAGGGGTTATGGGAAGTGGGAGGGATAACTTTGCTGGGGTGTTCTTTGCCTCCTCCTGGTGGCCAGGAATTAATTTCCCACTTGTAATTAGAATGGATGTGTAGACTCTCCCATGCCATTGGAAAGAAATACAAGCTATTTCTTTAGAAGTGCTGCTGTCTCATACTTTTAGAGGGAAAATATAATTAATTGGTTTCTATTCTTATATACAATGAAAAGCTTACATTGTCTTCATTCTGTTGCTATCCTTTTTTGAAAACCTAACCTAGGAGGACTGAGAAGCATGTACATGTTATGTTACTGTTGCAAGCACTGCTGGAATATAGTGTTCAAGACAAGTGCACATCTCTGAGCCTCCTACGTAGTATGCTCTTCAACCAAGAACACTAATGAACAAATGTGTTGAGAGGTAAATTGGAGATTTTTCAAAATTGCATTTTTTATCTGATTCATGAAAGTTAACTGTTGAGTTTCATGTCCCTTTAAAAGGGTACTGTACACAAATCCATGTGTTCAATTAAACATTAGTGTACTGAACAAAAATATAACAACATTTTTCTTTTTAACAAATGTTCCTGTGCTTAATAAATACAATTTTCTTTTTTAGCTGGTAAATGCTGGTTTCTCTTTAGCGACAGAGCTACAAGGACCTTCCTAATTGCCCACAGAGCGCTGGATACCCTCAGTATAAAGCATATATTTTTCTTGCATTAATTTATGCATAAATATTTTTTTCCAAAGTTCTTTCATATGCATAAGAATGGTTTGTGCTCTACTTTCTTTTTTCTTAAGATGCTAATATCCATACAGTAGGAGCTTATCACAAGCCAGTAGGGTGCAGTTTAAAACTAAACATTATGGTTGTGAGAAAAGTAAAGAGTTTGTTTGTTTTTTTTACATTATTTTAGGTTTTCTTTAAAATGAAAATGAAATATGTAAAAACATAATTTATGTAAGAACTTACCTGATAAATTCATTTCTTTCATATTAGCAAGAGTCCATGAGCTAGTGACGTATGGGATATACATTCCTACCAGGAGGGGCAAAGTTTCCCAAACCTCAAAATGCCTATAAATACACCCCTCACCACACCCACAATTCAGTTTAACAAATAGCCAAGAAGTGGGGTGATAAGAAAAAAGTGCGAAAGCATATAAAATAAGGAATTGGAATAATTGTGCTTTATACAAAAAAAATCATAACCACCACAAAAAAGGGCGGGCCTCATGGACTCTTGCTAATATGAAAGAAATGAATTTATCAGGTAAGTTCTTACATAAATTATGTTTTCTTTCATGTAATTAGCAAGAGTCCATGAGCTAGTGACGTATGGCATAATGATTACCCAAGATGTGGATCTTTCCACGCAAGAGTCACTAGAGAGGGAGGGATAAAATAAAGACAGCCAATTCCTGCTGAAAATAATCCACACCCAAAATAAAGTTTAATGAAAAACATAAACAGAAGATTCAAACTGAAACTGCTGCCTGAAGTACTTTTCTACCAAAAACTGCTTCAGAAGAAGAAAATACATCAAAATGGTAGAATTTAGTAAAAGTATGCAAAGAGGACCAAGTTGCTGCTATGCAAATCTGATCAATAGAAGCTTCATTCCTAAACGCCCAGGAAGTAGAAACTGACCTAGTAGAATGAGCTGTAATCCTTTGAGTCGGAGTTTTACCCGACTCGACCTAGGCATGATGAATTAAAGATTTCAACCAAGATGCCAAAGAAATTGCAGAAGCTTTCTGGCCTTTTCTAGAACCGGAAAAGATAACAAATAGACTAGAAGTCTTTCGGAAAGACTTAGTAGCTTCAACATAATATTTCAAAGCTCTAACAACATCCAAAGAATGCAACGATTTCTCCTTAGAATTCTTAGGATTAGGACATAATGAAGGAACCACAATTTCCCTACTAATGTTGTTGGAATTCACAACTTTAGGTAAAAATTCAAAAGAAGTTCGCAACACCGCCTTATCCTGATGAAAAATCAGAAAAGGAGACTCACAAGAAAGAGCAGATAATTCAGAGACTCTTCTGGCAGAAGAGATCGCCAAAAGGAACAAAACTTTCCAAGAAAGTAATTTAATGTCCAATGAATGCATAGGTTCAAACGGAGGAGCTTGAAGAGCCCTCAGAACCAAATTCAAACTCCAAGGAGGAGAAATTGATTTAATGACAGGTTTTATACGAACCAAAGCTTGTACAAAACAATGAATATCAGGAAGATTAGCAATCTTTCTGTGAAAAAGAACAGAAAGAGCAGAGATTTGTCCTTTCAAAGAACTTGCGGATAAACCTTTATCTAAAACATCCTGAAGAAACTGTAAAATTCTCGGAATTCTAAAAGAATGCCAAGAAAAATGATGAGAAAGACACCAAGAAATATAAGTCTTCCAGACTCTATAATATATCTCTCTGGATACAGATTTACGAGCCTGTAACATAGTAGTAATCACAGAGTCAGAGAAACCTCTTTGACCAAGAATCAAGCGTTCAATCTCCATACCTTTAAATTTAAGGATTTGAGATCCTGATGGAAAAAAGGACCTTGCGACAGAAGGTCTGGTCTTAGCGGAAGAGTCCACGGATGGCAAGAGGCCATCCGGACAAGATCCGCATACCAAAACCTGTGAGGCCATGCCGGAGCTACCAGCAGAACAAACGAGCATTCCTTCAGAATCTTGGAGATTACTCTTGGAAGAAGAACTAGAGGCGGAAAGATATAGGCAGGATGATACTTCCAAGGAAGTGATAATGCATCCACTGCTTCCGCCTGAGGATCCAGGGATCTGGACAGATACCTGGGAAGTTTCTTGTTTAGATGAGACGCCATCAGATCTATTTCTGGAAGCTCCCACATTTGAACAATCTGAAGAAATACCTCTGTGTGAAGAGACCATTCGCCCGGATGCAACGTTTGGCGACTGAGATAATCCGCTTCCCAATTGTCTATACCTGGGATATGAACCGCAGAGATTAGACAAAAGCTGGATTCCGCCCAAACCAAAATTCGAGATACTTCTTTCATAGCCAGAGGACTGTGAGTCCCTCCTTGATGATTGATGTATGCCACAGTTGTGACATTGTCTGTCTGAAAACAAATGAACGATTCTCTCTTCAGAAGAGGCCAAGACTGAAGAGCTCTGAAAATTGCACGGAGTTCCAAAATACTGATCGGTAATCTCACCTCCTGAGATTCCCAAACTCCTTGTGCCGTCAGAGATCCCCACACAGCTCCCCAACCTGTGAGACTTGCATCTGTTGAAATTACAGTCCAGGTCGGAAGCACAAAAGAAGCCCCCTGAATTAAACGATGGTGATCTGTCCACCACGTTAGAGAGTGTCGTACAATCGGTTTTAAAGATATTAATTGAGATATCTTTGTGTAATCCCTGCACCATTGATTCAGCATACAGACCTGAAGAGGTCGCATGTGAAAACGAGCAAAGGGGATCGCGTCCGATGCAGCAGTCATAAGACCTAGAATTTAGATGCATAAGGCTACCGAAGGGAATGATTGTGACTGAAGGTTTTCGACAAGCTGAAATCAATTTTAGACGTCTCTTGTCTGTCAAAGACAGAGTCATGGACACTGAATCTATCTGGAAACCCAGAAAAGTTACCCTTGTCTGAGGAATCAATGAACTTTTTGGTGAATTGATCCTCCAACCATGATCTTGAAGAAACAACACAAGTCGATTCGTATGAGATCGTCCAAATAAGGAAATACCACAATACCCTGTTCTCTGATTACAGACAGAAGGGCACCGAGAACCTTTGTAAAAATTCTTGGAGCTGTAGCTAGGCCAAACGGCAGAGCCACAAACTGGTAATGCTTGTCCAGAAAAGAGAATCTCAGGAACTGATAATGATCTGGATGAATCGGAATATGCAGATATGCATCCTGTAAATCTATCGTGGACATATAATGCCCTTGCTGAACAAAAGGCAAGATAGTCCTTACAGTTACCATTTTGAACGTTGGTATCCTTACATAACGATTCAATATTTTTAGATCCAGAACTGGTCTGAAGGAATTCTCCTTCTTTGGTACAATGAAGAGATTTGAATAAAACCCCATCCCCTGTTCCAGAACTGGAACTGGCATAATTACTCCAGCCAACTCTAGATCTGAAACACAATTCAGAAATGCTTGAGCTTTCACTGGATTTACTGGGACACGGGAAAGAAAAAATCTCTTTGCAGGAGGTCTCATCTTGAAACCAATTCTGTAGCCTTCTGAAACAATGTTCTGAATCCAAAGATTGTGAACAGAATTGATCCAAATTTCTTTGAAAAAACGTAACCTGCCCCCTACCAGCTGAGCTGGAATGAGGGCCGCACCTTCATGTGGACTTAGAAGCTTTGCTTTTCTAGAAGGCTTGGATTTATTCCAGACTGGAGACGGTTTCCAAACTGAAACTGCTCCTGAGGATGAAGGATCAGGCTTTTGTTCTTTGTTGAAACGAAAGGAACGAAAACGATTATTAGCCCTGTTTTTACCCTTAGATTTTTTATCCTGTGGTAAAAAAGTTCCTTTCCCACCAGTAACAGTTGAGATAATAGAATCCAACTGAGAACCAAATAATTTGTTACCCTGGAAAGAAATGGAAAGTAGAGTTGATTTAGAAGCCATATCAGCATTCCAAGTTTTAAGCCATAAAGCTCTTCTAGCTAAAATAGCTAGAGACATAAACCTGACATCAACTCTGATAATATCAAAAATGGCATCACAGATAAAATTATTAGCATGTTGAAGAAGAATAATAATATTATGAGAATCATGATCTGTTACTTGTTGCGCTAAAGTTTCCAACCAAAAAGTTGAAGCTGCAGCAACATCAGCCAATGATATAGCAGGTCTAAGAAGGATTACCTGAACACTGATAAGCTTTTCTTAGAAAGGATTCAATTTTCCTATCTAAAGGATCCTTAAACGAAGTACCATCTGACGTAGGAATAGTAGTACGTTTAGCAAGGGTAGAAATAGCCCCATCAACTCTAGGGATTTTGTCCCAAAATTCTAATCTGTCAGACGGCACAGGATATAATTGCTTAAAACGTTTAGAAGGAGTAAATGAATTACCCAATTTATCCCATTCTCTGGAAATTACTTCAGAAATAGCATTAGAAACAGGAAAAACTTCTGGAATAACCACAGGAGATTTAAAGACCTTATCTAAACGTTTAGAATTAGTATCAAGAGGACCAGAATCCTCAATTTCTAAAGCAATTAGTACTTCTTTAAGTAAAGAACGAATAAATTCCATTTTAAATAAATATGAAGATTTATCAGCATCAATCTCTGAGACAGAATCCTCTGAACCAGAAGAGTCATCAGAATCAGAATGATGATGTTCATTTAAAAATTCATCTGTATAAAGAGAAGTTTTAAAAGATTTTTTTATGTTTACTAGAAGGAGGAATAACAGACATAGCCTTCTTGATGGATTCAGAAACAACATCTCTTATGTTATCAGGAACATTCTGAACCTTAGATGTTGATGGAACTGCAACAGGTAATGGTACATTACTAAAGGAAATATTATCTGCATAAACAAGTTTGTCATGACAATTAATACAAACAACAGCTGGAGGAATAGCTACCAAAAGTTTACAGCAGATACACTTAGCTTTGGTAGTTCCAGCACTAGACAGCGATTTTCCTGAAGTATCTTCTGACTCGGATGCAACGTGACACATCTTGCAATATGTAAGAGAAAAAAACAACATATAAAGCAAAATAGATCAAATTCCTTAAATGACAGTTTCAGGAATGGGAAAAAAATGCCAATGAACAAGCTTCTAGCAACCAGAAGCAAAGAAAAAATGAAACTTAAATAATGTGGAGACAAAAGCGACGCCCATATTTTTTAGCGCCAAATAAGACGCCCACATTATTTGGCGCCTAAATGCTTTTTGGCGTCAAAAATGACGCCACATCCGGAACGCCGACATCTTTGGCGCAAAAGAACGTCAAAAATGACGCAACTTCCGGCGACACGTATGACGCCGGAAACAGAAAAGATTTTTTGCGCCAAAAAAGTCCGCGCCAAGAATGACGCAATAAAATGAAGCATTTTCAGCCCCCGCGAGCCTAACAGCCCACAGGGGAAAAGTCAAATTTTTAAGGTAAGAAAAAATAATTGATTCAAGTGCATTATCCCAAATATGAAAATGACTGAATGAAAATAAGGAATGTTGAACATCCTGAGTCAAGGCAAATAAATGTTTGAATACATATATTTAGAACTTTATAAACAAAGTGCCCAACCATAGCTTAGAGTGTCACAGAAAATAAGACTTACTTACCCCAGGACACTCATCTACATGTTTGTAGAAAGCCAAACCAGTACTGAAACGAAAATCAGCAGAGGTAATGGTATATAAATAAGAGTATATTGTCGATCTGAAAAGGGAGGTAAGAGATGAATCTCTACGACCGATAACAGAGAACCTATGAAATAGACCCCGTAGAAGGAGATCACTGCATTCAAAATAGGCAATACTCTCCTCACATCCCTCTGACATTCACTGCACGCTGAGAGGAAAACCGGGCTCCAACCTGCTGCGGAGCGCATATCAACGTAGAATCTAGCACAAACTTACTTCACCACCTCCATAGGAGGCAAAGTTTGTAAAACTGAATTGTGGGTGTGGTGAGGGGTGTATTTATAGGCATTTTGAGGTTTGGGAAACTTTGCCCCTCCTGGTAGGAATGTATATCCCATACGTCACTAGCTCATGGACTCTTGCTAATTACATGAAAGAAAGCTATATGGGAATCCGCAGCATAAAAAGATAAAGGGCATTGAAGAAGCACACACTTATGAGTTAGAAAAATAAAATGACAGATATAACTATAAAATCCCTGCTGTACTTTTTCCATTTACAAATTAAAGAGAAAAACAAACATTTAAAATTAAACCTACAAACATGGTAATGTGATCTTATAAACATTATAAAAGAAAGTAAAAAGCTAAAACTACAAATTGAATTTCTAATCTATGGAACATTTGTTTGACAGACACTCAAGCCTGCTGCTGGCTACCTACACCAAAAGCTGGCATGCCTCTCACCATTCATTAATAGGTTCCTGGTACTGGCATCTCCAGGCTGGTAGCCGAATGTTTAATTAAAGCTACATATTATTCTCCCTATACCGCAGCTGATTCATCTAACAGACTATCCCTGCTATATACCTAAGGATATAAACTTAATTAGGATACATTTAAATCTGAGGAATATGGTGGAAAATAGATCTTCATTAGATGAGAAGTAAAAGGCCACTTACTGCAATATCTAAAGCATACAAGTGATGATCATGAGAGCCAACAAACACAAGACCAGTAGATGAATCAACAACGGGAGAGCTCTTTATGGCATCCGCAGTCGTGTGAATCCAGTGTGTCTCCCCATTGTTTCTTATTAGTGCATAAAGTGAGCCATCATAGCAGCCTGTCAACAAAAGAATAGCATCTTGTATTATAAATGCAATAACCTATAATGAAGTCTTTCAAAATGGTTATAAACTAAGCAATCTAGAAACAAACGTGAAACCAAAAGACAAAATGTCACTGCTGGAAAAACTTGTGTTCTCTTGGTATCTTTTGAAGAGTAAATATAGGTAGGCTGATAGAAGTGTGCATGTAACTTTAGCACTGTATGGCAGCAAGTGTTTGTAACTATGTATAACATTGCTATAAACATATTTGCAAACACTGCTGCCAGATGACTAAAGACACGTGCACGCTCCTGAGCTCACCTAGGATTTCTATTTAACAATGGATACCAACAGAACTAAGCATAATTGATAACAGTAAATTGGAAAGTTGTTTAAAATGTCCTCCACTGTCCAACCCAGTTAAGTTTAATATATGAATTTACTGCCCTTTTAACAACTATCTATAAAAAAGCAACTGTGCAGTATAGAGCCGGGTCAGGCTATCTGCAGCAAGTTGCATCATACTAAGGTTACACAATCTGAGATCTTGTCTCTCTAGGAAGCAGAAACAAGCAAAATAAATAATCAAATATATTACAATATTCTTTTATTTTCATGAGTTAAAATAATTAATTGTGGAGGAATCCATTTTTTAGTTTAATGTTTCTTTAAACAATTATACTGAAAAATAAAATAAATCAGAACTGTTATTTGTAATATCCCTTTAATGCCATTTATTCCTCTGATCACTACACAAATTGTTATCTATTATAATTTTTGCTTTATTTTACTCATTTTAAATGATCAAACCCACACACATCGGGCTGTATTAGTTACATCCTATCTCAGTAATGCCTAATCTTGGCACCCCAGATGTTTTGAAACTAAATTTTCCATGATGCTTAAGCACTCTGCAATCTAGTTGAACTTAATGGGAAATGTAGTTCCAAAACATCAGGGGTGCCAAGGTTAGTCGTCACTGCCCTATCTGCTTTCCATATCAAGACTGTGTTACTATAATGTCACAGACTTCTCTTTTCTGCCATCTTGAATTATACGTTTTAACCTCATTTTCATATAAATAAAAAAAAAATTGAAGTACTACAAAAACTTTAGTGTATCCATTATAATGTTTTTGATTACATTTGATTACTTTTTATATGATGCTAATGGGTGGAATAGATGAAATGATTAATGGGGTTTTGAATTTAGGAATAATGTGGCTGCCATTTAAAAACTCAAGCATTTCCTAGCTTGGTCCATTTATTATTTAACATTCACATTTCTTTAAATATCCAATGGATAGCTGTATTACAAAGGTATGGGCAACCCAAAAACAAGTAGGTTAGTCTATGTCATATGAAGTGAAATAGGAAATATCTTAGCTTGAGAAAGCAACAGGAGCTCCAAAATGTTGCTATAACGCAATAAATGTTACTATAACGCAATAGATAAGTTATTATGTAAATAAATTGCTTCATTTTGGAGAGTGGTGGTAATGCTAGTATGGTTATGGAATTGAAGGTACAAGAGAGAAGACCTGGAATTTTGAGACTACACCATGTGCTTGATGACAAAACAAGCAAATATGATAAAATAAATAAAAACAGCTCAACGCTCAACCTGGGAATGAAAAACAGCATAATAGCTTGTTCTATGGCTAGTTACTGTTTTTATTTATGCAAATTCTGACCCTGAGGGAAGTCTCCTTAAGGGTGATGCGGGAAGCCAAGACGTGGACCCGTTGCTCAGTGTGGCTAGAGGGATATGGCTGCACCCCACTGACAATGCCCACAATAAGCCGAAACGTATGTCTGGGGTTTTGCCATTTCTCTCGTTCAGAGAAGGACTGCCTGGTATTTCAGGACTAGACTGCACTGTTAAGTCAGGATCAGACTGATATGCTTCAGGAAAGCTCTTCTCTGTGAAAGGCACATGTTGAGCAAAAAGAGGCTGCTTCTTGGGTGGTAACTAGCCATAGAGCAAGCTATTATGCTGTTGTTCCGTTCCCAGGTTGACCACTTCTCTGTTTTTATTTATGCAAATATAATAAAATGTCTTGTCATTTTTATGTACTGAAGTGCCTCTTCAGCCTTCTACCTGTGTATACAATACCAGAAAACAGAATTTATGCTTACCTGATAAATTACTTTCTCCAACGGTGTGTCCGGTCCACGGCGTCATCCATTACTTGTGGGAATATTCTCTTCCCCAACAGGAAATGGCAAAGAGCACAGCAAAAGCTGTCCATATAGCCCCTCCTCAGGCTCCGCCCCCCAGTCATTCGACCGACAGTTAGGAGAAAAAAAAGAGAAACTATAGGGTGCCGTGGTGACTGTAGTGTATAAAGAAAGAAATTTTTCAAACCTGATTAGAAAACCAGGGCGGGCCGTGGACCGGACACACCGTTGGAGAAAGTAATTTATCAGGTAAGCATAAATTCTGTTTTCTCCAACATTGGTGTGTCCGGTCCACGGCGTCATCCATTACTTGTGGGAATCAATACCAAAGCTTTAGGACACGGATGAAGGGAGGGAGCAAATCAGGTTACCTAAATGGAAGGCACCACGGCTTGCAAAACCTTTCTCCCAAAAATAGCCTCCGAAGAAGCATAAGTATCAAATTTGTAGAATTTGGCAAAAGTGTGCAGAGAAGACCAAGTCGCTGCCTTACATATCTGATCAACAGAAGCCTCGTTCTTGTAGGCCCATGTGGAAGCCACAGCTATAGTAGAGTGAGCTGTGATTCGTTCAGGAGGCTGCCGTCCGGCAGTCTCATAAGCCAATCGGATAATGCTTTTCAGCCAGAAAGAGAGGTAGCAGTAGCTTTTTGACCTCTCCTCTTACCAGAATAAACGACAAACAAAGATGAGGTTTGTCTAAAATCTTTTGTTGCTTCTAAATAGAACTTTAAAGCACAAACTACATCTAAATTGTGTAACAAACGTTCCTTCTTTGAAACTGGATTCGGACACAGAGAAGGAACAACTATTTCCTGGTTAATATTCTTGTTGGAAACAACTTTTGGAAGAAAACCAGGCTTAGTACGCAAAACAACCTTATCTGAATGGAAAACCAGATAGGGTGGATCACACTGCAAAGCAGATAATTCAGAAACTCTTCTAGCAGAAGAAATAGCAACCAAAAACAGAACTTTCCAAGATAGTAACTTAATATCTATGGAATGCATGGGTTCAAACGGAACCCCCTGAAGAACTGAAAGAACTAAATTTAGACTCCAAGGAGGAGTCATGGGTCTGTAAACAGGCTTGATTCTGACCAAAGCCTGAACAAAAGCTTGTACATCTGGCACAGCTGCCAGTCGTTTGTGTAACAAGACAGATAAAGCAGAAATCTGTCCCTTTAGAGAACTCGCTGACAACCCTTTATCCAAACCTTCTTGGAGAAAGGAGAGAATCTTTGGAATTTTAATCGTACTCCAGGAGAATCCCTTGGATTCACACCAACAGATATATTTTTTCCATATTTTATGGTAAATCTTTCTAGTCACAGGTTTTCTGGCTTGGACCAGAGTATCTATCACAGAATTTGAAAACCCACGCTTGGATAAAATCAAGCGTTCAATTTCCAAGCAGTCAGCTGCAGAGAAACTAGATTTGGATGTTCGAATGGACCTTGTACTAGAAGATCCTGTCTCAAAGGTAGCTTCCATGGTGGAGCCGATGACATATTCACCAGGTCTGCATACCAAGTCCTCCGTGGCCACGCAGGAGCTATCAGAATCACAGAGGCCTTCCCCTGTTTGATCCTGGCTATGAGCCTGGGAAGGAGAGGAAACGGTGGAAACACATAAGCTAGGTAGAACGACCAAGGTGCCACTAATGCATCCACTAGAGTCGCCTTGGGATCCCTGGATCTGGACCCGTAGCAAGGAACCTTGAAGTTCTGACGGGACGCCATCAGATCCATGCCTGGAATGCCCCATAATTGGGTTAACTGGGCAAAGACCTCCGGGTGGAGTTACCACTCCCCCGGATGGAAAGTCTGACGACTCAAATAATCCGCCTCCCAGTTGTCTACTCCTGGGATGTGAATTGCAGATAGGTGGCAGGAGTGATCCTCCGCCCATTTGATGATCTTGGATACCTCTCTCATCGCCAAGGAACTCTTTGTTCCTCCCTGATGGTTGATGTAAGCTACAGTCGTCATGTTGTCCGACTGGAATCTTATGAATCCGGCCTTCGCTAGCTGAGGCCAAGCCCGGAGCGCATTTAATATCGCTCTCAGTTCCAGGATGTTTATCGGGAGAAGGGACTCTTCCCGAGACCATAGACCCTGAGCTTTCAGGGAGTCCCAGACCGCGCCCCAGCCTAATAGACTGGCGTCGGTCGTGACAATGACCCACTCTGGCCTGCGGAAACTCATTCCCTGAGACAGGTGATCCTGAGTCAACCACCAACGGAGTGAGTCTCTGGTTACCTGGTCTACTTGAATCTGGGGAGACAAGTCTGCATAGTCCCCATTCCACTGATTGAGCATGCACAGTTGTAATGGTCTTAGATGAATTCAAGCAAAAGGAACTATGTCCATTGCTGCAACCATCAATCCTACTACTTCCATGCACTGAGCTATGGAAGGCTGCAGAATAGAGTGAAGAACTTGACAAGCGTTTAGAAGCTTTGACTTTCTGACCTCTGTCAGGAAGATCTTCATTTCTAAAGAATCTATTATTGTTCCCAAAAAAGGGAACTCTTGTTGACGGAGACAGGGAACTCTTTTCTACGTTCACCTTCCAACCGTGAGATCTGAGAAAGGCTAGAACAATGTCTGTATGAGCCTTTGCCTTGGAAAGAGACGACGCTTGAATTAGAATGTCGTCTAGATAAGGTGCCACTGCAATGCCCCTCGGTCTTAGAACCGCTAGAAGGGACCCTAGCACCTTTGTGAAAATTCTGGGAGCAGTGGCTAAACCGAATGGAAGAGCCACGAACTGGTAATGTTTGTCCAGAAAGGCGAACCTTAGGAACTGATGATGATCTTTGTGGATAGGAATATGTAGGTACGCATCCTTTAAATCCACGGTAGTCATATATTGACCCTCCTGGATTGTAGGTAAAATTGTTCGAATGGTTTCCATTTTGAACGATGGAACTCTGAGAAATTTGTTTCGAATTTTTAAGTCCAGGATTGGTCTGAAAGTTCCCTCTTTTTTGGGAACTACAAAAAGGTTTGAGTAAAACCCCTGACCTTGTTCCACAGTTGGAACTGAGTGTATCACTCCCATCTTTAACAGGTCTTCTACACAATGTAAGAATGCCTGTCTCTTTATTTGGTCTGAAGACTAGCGAGACATGTGGAACCTTCCCCTTGGGGGCAGTTCCTTGAATTCTAGAAGATAACCCTGAGAGACTATTTCTAGTGCCCAGGGATCCGGAACATCTCTTGCCCAAGCCTGAGCAAAGAGAGAGAGTCTGCCCCCTACTAGATCCGGTCCCGAATCGGGGGCTACCCCTTCTTGCTGTCTTGGTAGCAGCAGCAGGCTTCTTGGCCTGTTTACCCTTGTTCCAGCCTTGCATTGGTTTCCAAGCTGGTTTCGCCTGGGTAGCGTTACCCTCTTGTCTAGAGGCTGCAGAGTTAGAAGCCGGTCCGTTCCTGAAATTGCGAAAGGAACGAAAATTGGACTTATTCTTAGCCTTAAAAGGCCTATCCTGTGGGAGGGCATGGCCCTTTCCCCCAGTCATGTCTGAAATAATCTCCTTCAATTCTGGCCCAAAAAGGGTCTTACCTTTGAAAGGGATATTAAGTAATCTTGTCTTGGAGGATACATCCGCCGACCAAGACTTTAACCAGAGCGCTCTGCGCGCCACAATTGCAAACCCTGAATTTTTTTGCCGCTAATCTCGCTAATTGCAAAGCGGCATCTAAAATAAAGGAATTAGCTAACTTAAGTGCGTGAATTCTGTCCATGACCTCCCTCATATGGAGTCTCCATATTAAGCGACCTTTCTAGTTCATCAAACCAGAAACACGCCGCCGTAGTGACAGGAATAATGCAAGAAATAGGTTGGAGGAGGTAACCTTGCTGAACAAAAATCTTTTTAAGCAAACCCTCCAATTTTTTATCCATAGGATCTTTGAAAGCACAATTGTCCTCAATGGGAATAGTCGTGCGTTTGGCTAGGGTAGAAACTGCCCCCTCAACCTTAGGGACTTTTTGCCATGTGTCCTTCCTTGGGTCAACCATGGGGAACAATTTCTTAAATATAGGAGGAGGGACAAAGGGTATGCCTGGTTTCTCACACTCCTTATTCACTATATCCGCTACCCTTTTAGGGATCGGAAAGGCATCAGGGTGCACCGGGACCTCTAAGAATTTGTCCATCTTGCACAATTTTTCTGGAATGACCAAAGAGTCACAATCATCCAGAGTAGATAGCACCTCCTTAAGTAATGCGCGGAGATGCTCTAACTTAAATTTAAATGTCACAACATCAGGTTCTGCCTGCTGAGAAATTCTTCCTGAGTCAGAAATTTCTCCCTCTGACAAACCCTCCCTCACTGCCACTTCAGACTGGTGTGAGGGTATAAAAGATAAATTATCCTCAGCGCCTTCCTGCTCTACTGTGTTTAAAACTGAGCAATCACGCTTTCTTTGAAATGCTGGCATTTTGGATAAAATATTAGCTATGGAGTTATCCATTACTGCCGTCAATTGTTGCATAGTAACAAGTATTGGCGCGCTAGAAGTACTAGGGGTCGCCTGCGCGGGCATAACTGGTATAGACTCAGAAGTAGAGGATGAAGAACTATCCCTACTTCCTTCATTTGATGAATCATCTTGGGCAACCTTGCTAAATGTGACAGTACTGTCCTTACTTTGTTTGGACGCCATGGCACAATTATCACATACATTTGAAGGGGGGACCACCTTGGCCTCCATACATACAGAACATGATCTATCTGAAGGTACAGACATGTTAGACAGGCTTAAACAGGGTAATAAAGCACAAAAACCGTTTTTAAACAAAACCGTTACTGTCTCTTTAAATATTAAACAGAACACACTTTATTTCTGAATATGTGAAAAACTATGAAGGAATTATCCAATCTTTACCAAATTTTCACCACAATGTCTTAATGCATTCAAAGTATTGCACCCCAATTTTCAAGCCTTTAACCCCTTAAATGAGGAAACCGGAGCCGTTTTAGTCAATTAACCATTTTAACTCCACTACAGTCCCAGCCACAGCGTTTGCTGCGACTTCACTTATCCAAGGGGGGTATACGATACCAAATCAGCCTTCCAGGAACGTTTTTCAATGAGAATCAGACCCTCTCACATGCAGCTGCATGCACTGCATCCAAAAGAAACTGCGCAATAATGGCGCGAAAATGAGGCTCTGCCTACTACAGTGAAAGGCCCTTCCTGACTGGGAAGGTGTCTAACAAGTGCCTGACGCTTAAAAACGTTCCCCAACATTAACAAAGTTAAAATTCACTTAAAGCTGCATAAAATACTTAAATAAAGCAATCGATTTAGCACCTAAGAGTGTCAACCAGTTTATAGCCCATAATAAGCCCTTTATTCTGTTTGAGTCTAAGAAAATGGCTTACCGATCCCCAAGAGGGAAAATGACAGCCTTCTAGCATTACACAGTCTTGTTAGAAAAGGACTAGTCATACCTTGAGCAGAAAAGTCTGCAAACTGTTCCCCCCCAGCTGAAGTTCTCTGGGCTCAACAGTCCTGCGTGGGAAAAGCAATTGATTTTAGTTACTGCTGCTAAAATCATTCTCCTCTTTTAAACAGAACTCTTCATCTCTTTCTGTTTCAGAGTAAATAGTACAACCAGTACTATTTTAAAATAACAAACTTTTGATAGAAGAATAAAAAACTACAACTAAACACCACATACTCTTCACCATCTCCGTGGAGATGCTACTTGTTCAGAGCGGCAAAGAGAATGACTGGGGGGCGGAGCCTGAGGAAGGGGCTATATGGACAGCTTTTGCTGTGCTCTTTGCCATTTCCTGTTGGGGAAGAGAATATTCCCACAAGTAATGGATGACGCAGTGGACCGGACACACCAATGTTGGAGAAATAAAAATAACAAGACATTCTGTATTTAAAACACAAAAGTATAAATTACAAAATACTGTCATCAATTTAGATTGTAAAAGTACAGGACAAGTTTCATCCAGTTAAAATAGCACATACCAACAAGGACAAAGTTTCCACATTTCGTGATAGCAGTAGAAGATTCAATACGATCCCCTAGTACTCTCTCCCATATAACTCTCCCAGACTGGAGATCAATAGCTTGCATTCTATGTGAATGAGAACCAATATATATTGTCACTGGAGAGTTCTTGCTGGTTGACTGTACAAGTAAAGGTGAAGCATCTACACACTTGCCTGTGTCAGATTTCCACCTCACTTGCAGAGACAGTCCATTAGTCCTTATGTTTAATATAGATGGATTGTGTGGGACAGATAACTTGAGTTTGGGCCTTTTGAATTCAGGAATGGTTTGGCTGCCATATAAAAACACTGCCATTTCTTGGTTTGGTCCATTTATTATATGATACAGGTGAGTAACGAGTTCAGAAGGTAAAGGCATATTCACATATAAGCAATTTCCTCTGCTTAGAGAGAGAAAGGATTCAACATCTTTTGTTGGTGCTGTCTCTGGCAAATCTTTTCTTTTTCTCTGAAATGTTATGCTTGTATCGTCTCTTATAGTCGTTTCTGCTACAATGTCATCTATATTTTGCTCTTCTTTTGGATACACAACTCTAGAAATGTGCCTGTAAATATCAAGAATGGTTTGGCTAAGAATAACTTCCATGAGATCTGGCACATTTTTGCCAACCAGAACCTCTATTTCGTTGTGAAATCGTATGGCTGTTAAGGAGTCACCTCCACCAAGCAAGAATAATGAATCTTCAGCAACAGCAGGAGACTCTTTAGGTAGACCCAGTACGTGCTAAAATGTAAAAAAAACAATGTGATGGACAACAAAAGCACACAACCGAATTGCACAAAAACATTACAGAAATGATAATTTGCCAAAGACAATCCAAACAGTGGTACATACAATACATTTGTAATGTTGGGAAAAAAACAAGCTTAAAGGGACAGTTTCTCCCATTTAAATTGTTTCCAGCCAGTTATCCATTTTACCTTCTGGAGTGTACAAGCTGTAGCCTCTTTACTCCCTTTGAAATAGCTGATTTAGCTTGTGGTATCCCAACCTATACTGAAAGTTTTGATACTGGAGTCTCAGCTATTGAATAGCCTAAGTAAACACAGTCAGTAGAAGAAATTAAACTCACAGTGGGGTGCAGGATAGTTAAGTAATAAAATAATAATGTTCCATTGTGTTGTGCTTTAGTTTTCCAGACAAATATAAGATAAGGAAGCAAAAGTGTGTACACAAAGTGATAACATAATGAGATATATGATATTATCTGAAGCTCAACCCATTGTAATAGGATGTGGTTTAAAAGCACAAAACCAGCTACGTCATATACACAAATAAACCTGAAAATGCAATTTTTAATACATTTTATACTCTACAGCTGGTATAACAAGTAATTGAAAATACATTAATATAAAAACAATTTTAGAGTGTACTGTCCCTTTAAATATGTAAGATTATTTTCTAAACTTACTATACTACAATTAAATAAGCACTATAGTTATAAAGTTAAGAGCAGATCAAAACTCAATTGTCTTATTGATAGTGTGAAAGAGTAGGCTTGACAGACCCATAAATAAATAAATATGACTTTGGTTAACATATCACCTTCCATGTGTTTTGCAAACTGTCCCACAGATCATTCTCTTGTAGTAAATGGATTCTCTTCTTTTCTCTTAAGTAGTCACAATAGATGGTATTTAATTTAGACAAATCTACTTTACCTATAAAAAAATGTACAAAAGTGAGAAACAGAACAATTACTTATTTACTTTATCTGCTACCAGAATTTGTAGTATTCCTAGTAAGGGTTAATTACACGTACATATTAATTAATAGTAAAAACGACATATTACATTGTTATCTACTGAAATGTAGATTTGTAATAATTAATAATCTCTAATAAAATAGTATAATATGAACCTTTGTAATAAAATAAATAAATAAAAAGCAATACATTATTGTTTGTTTCTCTAAACTAGTGATTCTCTACCATCATGTCTGGAAAGTCATTCAGAATTAGCACTCAGAATAAAAATATTCCATATTTATCCGATTGGCCTTGAGCATCAACCCTCTTGATCTTTTATTGGGTTATAATGATGTGTAATATCCCTAAATAAAATATATTTATATATTCACAATATTTGAAATGTTATATAATTGTGTTCCACTGTATTTCCCAGTGTTGTCAAACATACATCCAAAATAAATCATTTGTGTTTATATTTTTTTAATTAAAGGGACAGTCTAGTCAAAAATAAACTTTCATGATTCAGATAGGACATGTCATTTTAAACAAACTTTTCAATTTACTTTTATCATCAATTTTGCTTTGTTCTCTTTGTATTCTTAGGCTCATATGCTAATTTCTTAGCCATTGAAGGCCACCTCTTGTCTGAATGCATTTTGACAGCATTTCACAACTAGAGGGCATTAGTTAATGTGTGTCATATAGATAACATTATGCTCACACCTGTGGAGTTACCTAGGAGTCAGCACTAATTGGCTAAAA
The DNA here is from genome assembly GCF_027579735.1 of Bombina bombina. Taxonomy (NCBI): domain Eukaryota; kingdom Metazoa; phylum Chordata; class Amphibia; order Anura; family Bombinatoridae; genus Bombina; species Bombina bombina. Next base: position 1,213,723,894 of record NC_069500.1, on the reverse strand, counting down.
TCCAAGTCTGTCAAAAGAACTGAAATAAGAGGGAAGTCTGCAGAGACTTAGAGATATAAGGTAATCATAGACTAAAAAGTATATTAATATAACTGTGTTGGTTGTGCAAAACTGGGGAATGGGTAATAAAGGGATTATCTATCTTTTTAAACAATAAAAATACTGGTATAGACTGCCCCTTTAAGGAGAAACGTAATTCCCAAATTGTTATGAGGCACATAACAAAACATGATTCAATCATTACAAATAATTGACTTTCTTCATGCAAAAATATAAAATAATTAAACAAAAGTCTTAAAAACATTCAGTTATTGTGTACACCACTTTGGATATCTCTCTCCAACAAAGGCTATGAAGAGAATAAAGCAAATTAGATAACAGAAGTCAATTGGAAAGTTGTTAAAAAATACATTGTCTGGATGAATCGTGAAAGAAACTTTTTGGGTTTCAAGTCCTTTTAACTTCTCAAGGAATGAAATGACTTCCACAGTCAAAGATACTTGAATCAAAAATGTTTTAAAGACATCACAAAATTAACTAATAACATTTAAAAAGACGACACTGTCAATGATATCTGCATAACAAAAACGTGTTAAGATTAGAACATAAAAAACAAACAAAACAAAAAACAGTAACACTCTATAAAAAGTCCACTTTAAAGAAAACCTGAAAAAAGTTAAAGAAAAGGAAATTTATGCTTACCTGATAAATTTATTTCTTTTACGATATGACGAGTCCACGGATTTCATCCTTACTTATGGGATTACGCCTCCTGGTCAGCAGGAGGAGACAAAGAACACCACAGCAGAGCTGTATATATAGCTTCTCCCTTCCCTCCCACTCCAGTCATTCGACCGAAGTTAGGAAGAGAAAGGAAAAGCCAAAGGTGCAGAGGTGACTGAAGTTTAACAAAAATAAGTAAATACCTGTCTTAGAAATGACAGGGTGGGCCGTGGACTCGTCATATCGTAAAAGAAATAAATTTATCAGGTAAGCATAAATTTCCTTTTCTTTTACAAGATATGACGAGTCCACGGATTTCATCCTTACTTATGGGATACAATACCAAAGCTATAGGACACGGATGAAAGGGAGGGACAAGACAGGAACCTAAACGGAAGGCACCACTGCTTGAAGAACCTTTCTCCCAAAAACAGCCTCAGACGAGTATCAGATTTGGAAAATTTGGAAAAAGTGTGAAGAGACGACCAAGTTGCCGCCTTGCAAATCTGTCCAACAGAAGCATCGTTTTTAAATGCCCATGAAGAAGCCACAGCCCTAGTGGAATGGGCCATAATTCTTTCAGGAGGCTGCTGTCCAGCAGTCTCATATGCCAGACGGATGATACTCTTCAGCCAAAAAGAAAGAGAGGTAGCCGTAGCTTTCTGGCCCCTACGTTTTCCAGAGAAAACAACAAACAATGAAGATGATTGACGAAATTCTTTAGTTGCCTGCAAGTAAAACTTCAGGGCAAGGACCACGTCCAAGTTATGCAACAGACGCTCCTTCTTAGAAGAAGGATTAGGACACAAAGAAGGAACAACAATTTCCTGATTAATATTCTTATTAGAAACAACCTTAGGAAGGAACCCAGGTTTGGTATGTAAAACCACCTTATCAGAATGGAAAATAAGATAAGGAGAGTCACATTGTAAAGCTGAAAGCTCAGAAACTCTGCGAGCAGAAGAAATAGCAACCAAAAATAAAACCTTCCAAGATAACAACTTAATATCTATGGAATGCATGGGTTCAAATGGAACCCCTTGAAGAACATTAAGAACTAAATTCAAACTCCAGGGTGGAGCAATTGGTCTAAACACAGGCTTGATTCTAGTCAGAGCCTGACTAAAGGACTGAACGTCTGGAATATCTGCCAAACACTTGTGTAGTAAAATCGACAAAGCAGAGATTTGTCCCTTTAAGGAACTTGCTGACAATCCTTTCTCCAATCCTTCTTGGAGAAAAGATAAAATCCTGGGAATCCTAACTCTACTCCATGAGTAGCCCTTGGATTCGCACCAATAAAGATATTTACGCCATATCTTATGGTAGATCTTTCTAGTGACAGGCGTACGTGCCTGAATTAAAGTATCAATGACCGAATAAGAGAACCCCTGCTTAGATAAAATCAAGCGTTCAATCTCCAAGCAGTCAGCTGCAGAGAAACTAGATTCGGATGATGGAAGGGTCCCTGAATGAGAAGGTCCTGCCTCAATGGAAGCTTCCATGGCGGCAGAGAGGAAATGTCCACCAGGTCAGCATACAAAGTCCCGCGAGGCCATGCAGGAGCGATTAGAATTACCAAAGCCCTCTCCTGTTTGATCCGTGCAGTCACCCAGGGAAGCAAATGGTGGAAACACATAAGCTAGGTTGAACGACCAAGGCACTGCCAAGGCATCTATCAGTTCGGCCTGAGGATCCCTGGACCTGGATCCGTATCTTGGGAGCTTGGCATTCTGACGAGACACCATCAGATCCAATTCCAGTCTGCCCCATCTGAGAATCAGGGTGGCAAAGACCTCCGGATGGAGTTCCCACTCCCCCGGATGAAAAGACTGTCTGCTCAAAAAGTCCGCTTCCCAGTTGTTCACTCCTGGGATGTAAATTGCTGACAGATAACAAGAGTGAGCTTCCGCCCACCGAATTACCTTGTATACTTCTGTCATCGCTAAGGAACTCCTTGTTCCTCCCTGATGAATGATGCAAGCCACAGTTGTGATGTTGTCCGACTGAAATCTGATGAATTTGGCTGAAGCCAACTGAGGCAAAGCCTGAAGCGCATTGAATATTGCTCTCAATTCCAGAATATTGATTGGAAGTAGAGACTTCGACCGAGTCCACAACCCCTGAGCCTTCAGGGAATTCCAGCCTAGTAGACTGGCGTCCGTTGTCAGAATCATCCAAGAGGGTCTGCGGAAGCACGTCCCCTGGGTCAGATGATCCGGCGACAACCACCAAAGAAGAGTCTCTCTTGTCTCCTGATCCAGATTTATCTGAGGAGACAAATTTGCATAATCTCCATTCCACTGCCTGAGCATGCACAGTTGTAGTGGTCTGAGATGAAAGCGAGCAAACGGAATGATATCCATTGCCGCCACCATCAATCCAATCACCTCCATGCACTGAGCCACTGATGGTCGAGGATTGGACTGAAGGGCTCGGCAAGTATTCAGAATCTTTAACTTTCTGACCTCCGTCAAGAAAATTTTCATGGATATAGTATCTATTAGAGTTCCCAAGAAAGGAACCCTTGTCTGTGGAATTAGTGAACTCTTTTCTAGATTCACCTTCCACCCGTGAGTCCTCAGAAAGGACAGAACCATGTCTGTATGAGATTTTTTCAGTTGGTAAGATGACGCCTGGATCAGAATATCGTCCAGATAAGGCGCCACTGCAATGCCCCGCGGCCTGAGAACCGACAGGAGAGACCCTAGAACCTTCGTGAAGATCCTGGGTGCTGTGGCAAACCCGAAGGTAAGAGCCGCAAACTGAAAATGTTTGTCCAGGAAGGCAAACCTTAGGAAATGGTGATGATCCTTGTGGATAGGAATATGAAGATATGCATCCTTCAAGTCCACGGTAGTCATATATTGACCCTCCTGGATCAATGGCAGAATTGTCCGAATAGTCTCCATTTTGAAGGATGGGACTCTGAGAAACTTGTTTAGACTTTTGAGATCTAAAATGGGTCGAAACGTGCCCTATTTTTAGGGGACCACGAAAAGATTTGAGTAAAACCCCTGCCCCTGTTCCCGTATTGGAACAGGACAAATTACTCCCATATTAGAGAGGTCTTTTACACAACGTAAGAACGCCTCTCTTTATCTGGTCTACAGACAATCGTGAAAGAAGAAACCACCCCCTTGGGAGAGGATTTTTTAATTCCAGTTGATACCCTTGGGACACGATTTCCAGTGTCCAGGGGTCCTGAACGTCTCTTATCCAAGCCTGGGTAAAGAAAGTAAGTCTGCCCCTACTAGATCCGGACCGGATCGGGGGCCACCCCTTCATGCTGATTTGGGAGCAGCAGCGTCCTTCTTGGGTTGTTTACCTTTGTTCCAAGCCTGGTTGGGTCTCCAGACGGACTTGGCTTGAGCAAAATTCCCTTCCTGTTTAGCGGAAGAAAGAGAGGGGACTCCCTTGAAATTCCGAAAGGAACGAAAATTATTCTGTTTACCCCTCAGTTTAGCTGCTTTATCCTGAGGTAGGAGATGACCCTTACCTCCCGTAATGTCAGAAATGATTTCTTTCAAGTCAGGCCCGAATAGGGTCTTTCCTTTGAAAGGAATAGCCAAAAGCTTTGACTTAGAGGACACATCAGCAGACCAAGATTTTAACCATAATGCCCTACGCACTAAAATGGCAAATCCCGCATTCTTAGCCGCCAATTTGGCAATCTGAAAGGCGGCATCCGTAATAAAAGAATTAGGGCCTTAATTCTATCTAGAATTTCCTCTAAGGGAGTCTCAGTCTTAAGAGACTCTTCTAAGGCGTCAAACAAAAAGGCTGCCGCAGTTGTAACTGGTACAATGCAGGCCGTCGGTTGTAAGAGAAAACCCTGATGAATAAATAACTTTTTCAGAAGACCCTCCAACTTTTTATCCATAGGATCTTTGAAAGCACAACTGTCCTCAATAGGAATAGTTGTACACTTAGCCAGGGTAGATATAGCTCCCTCCACCTTAGGGAATGTTTGCCAAGAATCCCGAACAGTGTCAGCTATGGGATACATTTTCTTAAAATTAGGGGAAGGTGAGAACGGGATACCCGGTCTTTCCCATTCCCGCGTAATAATATCCGAGATTCTCTTAGGAACCGGAAAAACATCAGAGTAAGCAGGAACCTCTAAGTATTTGTCCATCTTACACAATTTCTCTGGTGGTACCACAATAGAGTCACAGTCATCCAGAGTTGCTAAAACCTCCCGAAGTAACAGACGGAGGTGTTCAAGCTTGAATCTGAAGGACATGACGTCAGAGTCTGTCTGAGGTAACACACTTCCCGAGTCGGAAAGTTCCCCCTCAGACAGAAGTTCCCTACCCCCCAAATCAGAGCCCTGTGAGGGTACATCGGAAATAGCCATCAAGGCATCAGAAGTCGCAGGAATCAGAGTGACTTCTGTCCTGCTGCGCTTGCCCTGCAACACTGGCAACTTAGCTAAAACCTGTGTAAGGGTAGATGACTTAACTGCAGCAATATCCTGCAGAGTAAATGAAGTAGACTCGGTTGAAGAACACAGTGTCGCTTGGGTGGGCGTTAAAGGTTGTGACGCTTGGGGAGAAAGTAGCGGCATACCCTGATTCTCATCAGACTGAGAAGCATCCTTAGACATACTTGCATTAAAGAAAATCTGTTCTTTACATTGTAAGGCCCTTTCAGTACATGAGGGACAAAAAGTAAGAGGGGATTCCACATTGGCATCTAAACACATAGAACAGGTACTTTCCTGAAGTTCAGACATGTTAAACAGACTAGCAATAGCAATAATAGCCGTTCTTTACTTGGTATATTTAACCTCGAAAGTTAAATCTTATAACCAAATATTTGAATAAAAATGCCTACTGGGCCTTTAAGAAATAAAAGCGCAACAATTTTTCTGTTTGCAGTATAATAACTCTTGCATCAATAAACAAAGTGTCCTGATATGCACAAGCTAACTTAACAATTTACTGCTCCGCATGTTCAGTTATTCTATTTACAAATTTTTATCACACTTCAGACACTGCACCTCGCCACAGCACTGCTGCGGCACCTACCTGCCCCCAGACCACACTGATCGTCCGTGCGCAGCGCTCCCAAGTCTCTTTGCACTCCTATGTGCACAAACTAACTTAGGCCACACCGGAGCCCAGGAACCTGCTGCCGATCCGGATGATTACTGCGCAGCTGAGCGCGCAAAACTAGGCCCCGCCCACCATGGGCGTAACTCTAAAATGTACTGAGACCCGCATGGGAAGCAAAAACATGTCGGATTTCTAACACACTAAAAAACGCCATGTTCCACTCTGAAAAACACACTCTCATAGCCAGTTATAAAATACATAACGACAGCCCTTAGGGAACAAACCGCATCTCCCAGCGTCAGCCCACACGCAGCATGAGTATAAGTGAACCCATAGTCACTGCACAAACACACTGATAAGCAATAAAGGGGATTCCAGGTACACCAATTCCATTTGCATAGAGCATACCGTTACCCCTCCCCAGTACAGGGAATAATGTCAGCCTGTTCTGATGTATCTAGTCTCCCCAGAATCAAATGACTAAACATACCTCAATGCTGATTGTAGCATGATACGGTTCTCTACACTGAAGATGTTTCTTTACACTACCTTCAACTGCTCTGTGGGAACCAGCAGGATCTTAGAGAATGTTTTGCTAAGATCATCAACAATCAGGGCAGAAAATAAAATGTCTCCACTCCTCTTGGGAAGTTATTGACTGACGATTTCTCCCTGAGAAAAATAGTACTCACTGGCACCATTTTAAAACAAAAAAACTTCTTGATTGAAGAATCTAAACTAACACCTCACTTTACCTCTTCCTATCACTAACACAGGCAAAGAGAATGACTAGAATGGGAGGGAAGGGAGGAGCTATATATACAGCTCTGCTGTGGTGCTCTTTGCCTCCTCCTGCTGACCAGGAGGCGTAATCCCATAAGTAAGGATGAAATCTGTGGACTCATCATATCTTGTAAAAGAAATAAAAATAAGAAAATAAAAATAAGAAAAGGGAAAACCTCATCAGCTTTGATATAGTGAGGCCTAACCTTGAGAACAGATACTTCACAGAAGAATCATGTCGTTTTAAATCCTGTCATAAATGGAGATTTGAAGAATTAAATCCGATTGAATCCGGTTTAGGATAAAAAATCTAGACCACACGCAAACTGCTCAGGGTCAGAGACTTATTGACATCTGAAAGATTACGAAGATAAATTCTGTTCCTTCCTGTGAAATTACATTCTCTACTTAGAAAATATTCATTGGCTTCTAAAGGTTGGCACATTAGGAATGTGCATTGATAAGCAGAATCAAACTATTTTATTGCAGAATTTATAAAATAATGATTTAAATAATGTTGTTTACCTATGTATACTACAAAACTTTGTTTCAAATCCCTTTAAAGGGACAGTCAACACCAGAATGGTTGTTGTTTAAAAAGATAGATAATCCCTTTATTACCCATTCCCCAGTTTTGCATAACCAACACAGTTATAATACATGTTTTACCTCTGTAATTACCTTGTATCTACGCCTCTGCAAACTGCCTCCTTATTTCAGTTCTTTTGACAGACTTGCATTTTAGCCAATCAGTGCTGAGTCCTAGGTAACTTCAAGTGCGTGAGATCAATGTTATCTATATGACACACATGAACTAACAGTCTCTAGTGGTGAAAACTGTCAAAATGCATTCACATAAGAGGCGGCTTCCAAGGTCTAAGAAATTAGGATATGAGCCCTCCTAGGTTTAGCTTTCAACTAAGAATACCAAGAGAACAAAGCAAAATTGGTGATAAAAGTAAATTGGAAAGTTGTTTAAAATAACATGCCCTATCTGAATCATGAAAGTTTATTTTGGACTTGACTGTACCTTTAATGTATTCTGGTTAGTTACAGTTTTACCTATTTGGGGATATATGTAAATTATGCAATTAATAATCTACTGAAAGCAACAAGTTGTGTTGATAACTCACAGAAAAAAAACATTGGAATTGACATTCAACTCAATGTATGCAAAAGCCTAAAAAACATAATTTATGTAAGAACTTACCTGATAAATTCATTTCTTTCATATTAGCAAGAGTCCATGAGCTAGTGACGTATGGGATATACATTCCTACCAGGAGGGGCAAAGTTTCCCAAACCTCAAAATGCCTATAAATACACCCCTCACCACACCCACAAATCAGTTTAACGCATAGCCAAGAAGTGGGGTGATAAGACAAAAGTGCGAAAGCATAAAAAATAAGGAATTGGAATAATTGTGCTTTATACAAAAAAATCATAACCACCACAAAAAAGGGTGGGCCTCATGGACTCTTACTAATATGAAAGAAATGAATTTATCAGGTAAGTTCTTACATAAATTATGTTTTCTTTCATGTAATTAACAAGAGTCCATGAGCTAGTGACGTATGGGATAATGAATACCCAAGATGTGGATCTTCCACGCAAGAGTCACTAGAGAGGGAGGGATAAAATAAAGACAGCCAATTCCGCTGAAAATAATCCACACCCAAAATAAAGTTTAAATCTTATAATGAAAAAAACTGAAATTATAAGCAGAAGAATCAAACTGAAACAGCTGCCTGAAGTACTTTTCTACCAAAAACTGCTTCAGAAGAAGAAAACACATCAAAATGGTAGAATTTAGTAAAAGTATGCAAAGAAGACCAAGTTGCTGCTTTGCAAATCTGATCAACCGAAGCTTCATTCCTAAACGCCCAGGAAGTAGAAACTGACCTAGTAGAATGAGCTGTAATCCTTTGAGGCGGAGTTTTACCCGACTCGACATAAGCATGATGAATCAAAGATTTTAACCAAGACGCCAAAGAAATGGCAGAGGCCTTCTGACCTTTCCTAGAACCGGAAAAGATAACAAATAGACTAGAAGTCTTTCGGAAATTTTTAGTAGCTTCAACATAATATTTCAAAGCTCTAACTACATTCAAAGAATGCAACAATCTATCCTTAGAATTCTTAGGATTAGGACACAATGAAGGAACCACAATTTCTCTACTAATGTTAGAATTCACAACCTTAGGTAAAAATTTAAAAGAAGTTCGCAACACCGCCTTATCCTGATGAAAAATCAGAAAAGGAGATTCACAAGAAAGAGCAGATAAATCAGAAACTCTTCTAGCAGAAGAGATGGCCAAAAGAAACAAAACTTTCCAAGAAAGTAATTTAATGTCCAGCGAATGCATAGGATCAAACGGAGGAGCTTGAAGAGCCCCCAGAACCAAATTCAAACTCCAAGGAGGAGAAATTGACTTAGTAACAGGTTTTATACGAACCAAAGCTTGTACAAAACAATGAATATCAGGAAGACTAGCAATCTTTACTGTGAAAAAGAACAGAAAGAGCAGAGATTTGTCCTTTCAAGGAACTTGCAGACAAACCTTTATCCAAACCATCCTGAAGAAACTGTAAAATTCTAGGAATTCTAAAAGAATGCCAAGAAAAAAGATGAGAAAAACACCAAGAAATGGAAATCTTCCAGACTCGATAATATATCTTCCTAGATACAGATTTACGAGCCTGTAACATAGTATTAATCACAGAGTCAGAGAAACCTCTATGACTGAGAATCAAGCGTTCAATCTCCATACCTTCAAATTTAAGGATTTGAGATCCTGATGGAAAAAAAGGACCTTGTTATAGAAGGTCTGGTCTTAACGGAAGAGTCCACGGTTGGCAAGTGGCCATCCGGACAAGATCCGCATACCAAAAACCTGTGAGACCATGCTGGAGCCACCAGCAGAACAAACGAGCACTCCTTTAGAATCTTGGAAATTACTCTTGGAAGAAGAACTAGAGGCGGAAAGATATAGGCAGAATGATACTTCCAAGGAAGTGACAATGTATCCACTGCCTCCGCCTGAGAATCCCTGGATCTGGACAGATACCTGGGAAGCTTCTTGTTTAGATGAGAAGCCATCAGATCTATTTCTGGAAGTCCCCACATTTGAACAATCTGAAGAAATACCTCTGGGTGAAGATACCATTCGCCCGGATGTAACGTTTGGCGACTGAGATAATCCGCTTCCCAATTGTCTATACCTGGGATATGAACCGCAGAAATTAGACAGGAGCTGGATTCCGCCCATACCAGAATTCGAGATACTTCTTTCATAGCCAGAGGACTGTGAGTCCCTCCTTGATGATTGACATATGCCACAGTTGTGACACTGTCCGTCTGAAAACAAATGAACGACTCTCTCTTTAGAAGAGGCCATGACTGAAGAGCTCTGAAAATTGCACGGAGTTCCAAAATATTGATTGGTAATCTCACCTCCTGAGATTCCCAAACCCCTTGTGCTGTCAGAGACCCCCAAACAGCTCCCCAACCTGTCAGACTTGCATCTGTTGAAATCACAGTCCAGGTTGGAAGAACAAAAGAAGCCCCCTGAACTAAACGATGGTGGTCTGACCACCACGTCAGAGAGTGTCGTACAATCGGTTTTAAAGATATTAAATTGAGATATCTTTGTATAATCCCTACACCACTGGTTCAGCATACAGAGCTGAAGAGGTCGCATGTGAAAATGAGCAAAGGGGACCGCGTCCAATGCAGCAGACATAAGACCTAGAATTTCCATGCATAAGGCTACAGAAGGGAAAGATTGAGACTGAAGGTTTCGACAAGCTGAAACCAAATTCAGACGTCTTTTGTCCGACAGAGACAGAGTCAAGAACACTGAATCTATCAGGAAACCTAAAAAGGTTACCCTTGTCTGAGGAATCAACAAACTTTTTGGTAAATTGATCCTCCAACCATGTTCTTGAAGAAACAACACTCATAAAAGACTGAAAAGGTTCTTTCTAGTAAAAATGAGCAAAGGGAATTGAATCCAATGCTGTTGCCATAAGACCTAAAACTTCTATGCATATATAGCAACTGAAGGAAATAATAGAGACTAAAGGTACCGACAGACGGAACACAATAGAATTATCCCTTGTCTGATAGAGACAAAGACAGTGACACAAACTATCTGGAAACCTAAAAAAGGTGACCCTTGTGTGAGGAATCAAGAGCTTTTGAAAAAAAGATCCTCTAACTATGTCCTGAAGAGCAAGTGAATCATATGAGATTCCGCGTCCTCAGAAAATAATCTGAATGAAAACAGAAAAATGAAAATATGCATTTATTGTATCTAATGAAAACAAATAATGCTATCAATGACCATAAAAAGGCAAAATAGTTTGAATAAAACTCCAAACCCGGTTCCTAAAAAAGGAACTGGAAGAAATACCCCAGAAGATTCCAGGTCTGAGCAGCGCTTGAACCCCATGGGTGCCCAGCCATGCTTCAACAGTACCCAAAATATATAGGACAGAAACACACTTAAATTAAGTGTTAGCCTTACTGGAATAAAATCAAAGAAATTTGGACAAAATAGAACCAAATAAATTTCAAAGAAGTCTTAACCTGCCCCTTACCAGCCAAGCTGGAATACGGCACGTACATCGCAATATTAGGGAGCTGATTTCGAACCCCAATTATAAACATGTTACTTGGGAAAGAACTCAGGAATTCGTTCCTTAATAAGAACAACCAAACTAGTATAAGCTTAAAATTTTAGTCTTAGAACTCAATCTTGAAGCCCAGAGTAACAGTTAAGAAATATGGATTATTTTTTTTTTTATTTTTTTTTTTAAAAATCACAAAATTCTTCTAGCTAAAATAGCTAAAGACATAGAATAACCCTCATTTGCGAAAATATTCAATAAAATGAAGACACAAATGAAATTATTAGCATGATAGTCCAGTTTAAAGGACCAGTCAATACAGAGGACTTGCATAATCAATAAATGAAAAACAACAGACAAATGCAACAGCACCTAGTCTAGTAAATGTTGTCCCTTAACAATGCTAGCAATATCCAAATAAATCACAGGACCAAGAAAAGTACCTGAAACTAATCAATTTTCCATAAATAAGATACAACTATCTAAAGGAAAATAAATACTATTTTGCTATAGAAATAATAGCATAATTAGTAGAAGTAGAGATAGCCCCAATAAATTGGAGAACCCTCCTTATTGAATTTAACTGCTGGCAAAGAATATAGTTTAAAACCTTTGAAGAAGGAATAAAAGAAAATTCTCAGCCTATTCCATTCCCTAGAATGGGGAAATGGAAAGAAAACCTCTGAAAACACAGAAGAAATAAATAGGCAGAAATAGTGTCAGCTAGTCTTAAAGAACTAGTTACCTTAATATCCAAAATAATCAACACCTTTTCAACAAAGAACAAATGTACTTTAATAATAGAAAAATAATAAAAAAGTAGATTTGTTAGTGTCAATATCTGATGAAGAAAATTTCTGAAAGAGAAAAAAACATAATCAGAGAAGGATAAATCAGTATGTTGTTGGTCATTTGAAACTTCAATAATTAAAAAAGAAGTGAAAAAGACCTAAAATTTTTATTAGAAGGCACAAAGTCAGACAAAGCCTTTAAAATAGAATCAGAAAAATATTTCTTATAAATCTTCTAAATATTTCTTGTACATAAGATGTAAGAATGGAAATATATAAAGCATAAACACTAATGGATCCTGCATGTAAAAGTATATCATAATAACTTATTACAAACCATAGCTAAAGATAAACATTTATAACATTTAAAATAAATGAACTTAGCTTTGGTAGAACTGAAACTCAGTTAAGCGTTTTTCCAGAAGTGGCTTCTGATTCAGGGTGAGACATCTTGCAATATGTAATAGAAAAAACAACATATAAAGCAAAAAAGATCAAATTCCTTAAATGACAGTTTCAGGAATGGGAAAAAAATGCCAATGAACAAGCTTCTAGCAACCAGAAGCAATAAATAATGAGACTTAAATATTGTGGAGACAACAATGACGCTCAAATTTTCTAGCGCCAAAAAAGCCGCCCATATTATTTGGTGCCTAAATGCTTTTGGCGCCAAAAATGGCGCCACATCCGGAACGCCGACATTTTTTGGCGCAAAAACGTCAAAAAAATGACGCAACTTCCGGCGACACGTATGACGCCGGAAATAACAAAAAAAAATTTGCGCCAAGAAAGTCCGCGCCAAGAATGACGCAATAAAATGAAGCATTTTCAGCCCCCGCGAGCCTAACAGCCCACAGGAAAAAAAGTCAAATTTTAAGGTAAGAAAAAATTGATTTATTCATATGCATTATCCCAAATATGAAACTGACTGTCTGAAAAAAGGAACGTTGAACATCCTGAATCAAGGCAAATAAATGTTTAAACACATATATTTAGAACTTTATATAAAAGTGCCCAACCATAGCTTAGAGTGTCACAGAAAATAAGACTTACTTACCCCAGGACACTCATCTACATGTAGTAGAAAGCCAAACCAGTACCGAAACGAGAATCAGTAGAGGTAATGGTATATATAAGAGTATATCATCGATCTGAAAAGGGAGGTAAAGAGATGAATCTCTACGACCGATAACAGAGAACCTATGAAATAGACCCCGTAGAAGGAGATCATTGAATTCAAATAGGCAATACTCTCTTCACATCCCTCTGACATTCACTGCACGCTGAGAGGAAAACCGGGCTCCAACCTGTTGCAGAGCGCATATCAACGTAGAATCTAGCACAAACTTACTTCATCACCTCCACAGGAGGCAAAGTTTGTAAAACTGATTTGTGGGTGTGGTGAGGGGTGTATTTATAGGCATTTTGAAGTTTGGGAAACTTTGCCCCTCCTGGTAGGAATGTATATTCCATACGTCACTAGCTCATGGACTCTTGCTAATTACATGAAAGAAACAGCTTCAGCACAAGAGATGACTCAGCAGTTAAAGGGTTAAAATGCTTGAGAAACATTTTAGAAATGCCCTGTCCCTTTAAATGACATTTTGACAGTTTAGCAGGGACCACTACTTACCATGCTTTGTAAGCGGTAAGGACTCTATCATTATAATATCATCAGGGACTGCGTAGCCCGGCAGATAACACAATAACTCCTGCCAGAGGATTTTCTTTTCTACGGAACCTCTAGGTATGACAAAAACAATTAACTGCTTGGATTCAGACCACAAAACTGCACATGTATCTACATGGGAGAGACATTCTACCACCTGCAATAAAAAAAAAAAAGATTAACATATGCATTTCTCAATTTAAGTAGAACATTTTAAATTCAGACTGTGATAGACATTTGAAAGGCTCTTTTAACATTTTCTTCCTGCTCTGTAACAAATAGACAGACTTTGATTCTTTCTAGTCAACCAGTTTACAGGAAACATATGCAAGCCATTTTTAATTTTATTTTAAATTGCGTGTAAATATTTTAAAGTAATTGTTTTACTGATAAATGCATCTGCTTCCTTGCCCCTGTGTAAAATACCTTTTTGTTTAAAATGTGACATAGCAGCCGCCTTGGCCAATGGAAAGCTGTGCCTAATGGCACATTTAAATTGAGGGGTGCTCTGAGCTGTAAATGAAGCTGGAGGACAAGACAGCACCATGCACAGTAGGTCAAAAGGAATTTTCTTAGGTAGAGTTTGTCCATTTCTATCCAAGGGGAAATTGATCTTGCTATAGGCTGCTTGCTGGCTGCTCTCCAAGTAAACAGTTAATCACAATGACATAGATGGTTCACTGTTTACTTTGGAGAGCAGGCGACAAGTAGTGTTGTAAATTATGCTGTTTTAGATGCCGGTGGGGCCGCTCTATACATCACAACACTACAGCAAGCATTAACAAGCAGGTGGGGAGCAGAATAAGAGCCTGTAGGAAATAATTAATTATATATTACATATAAAAACAATGCTGTGTTTTAAGGCCTATAGTAATGTAGATTCCAATACCTCATTTTAAAACAGTATTATTTATTATTACTTTAATATGCACAGTATTTAACTAGATTCTTTTTACTCAATCGCTGTAAAAAATACTGCTGTTTAACACTGTAGTCACTAATATTTTGAAAAAAAAACAGAATTTATGCTTACCTGATAAATTACTTTCTCCAACGGTGTGTCCGGTCCACGGCGTCATCCATAACTTGTGGGAATATTCTCTTCCCCAACAGGAAATGGCAAAGAGCACAGCAAAAGCTGTCCATATAGTCCCTGCTAGGCTCCGCCCACCCCAGTCATTCGACCGACGGACAAGAGAAAAAACAGGAGAAACCATATGGTGCCGTGGTGACTGTAGTTAAAGAAAGAAATTCATCAACCTGATTAAAAAACCAGGGCGGGCCGTGGACCGGACACACCGTTGGAGAAAGTAATTTATCAGATAAGCATAAATTCTGATAGGAGCGTAGTAGCCTACTAACTTAGGACTCCCTAGTATAACCTATCAGGTCCTTGGGACTCCGGTTTGCCCTATGGACTTATTTCTCTAGTGTAAATGGGGCTCTCTCTAATAGTGAAGCCACCTATTGTCCGGTGTGGCATGGAATACATATGTTAATGGTACCTATGTATTAGTAGACTCCGCAATAACTTTATTTCTGCTAAGGGTTAACTGCAGTATTATTATTATTATTGTTATTGCTGTTGATATAGCTCAAGGTCCAGTATGCATACACAGTGCGTACTGATTATATCTCAGTAATAATAATGTTTATATTGGTTGCTAGTCTTTAGATGTAAACGACTGTTATCCCGTGCTTATATTATTTGTGCTTTCATTTCAGCTACTATGAAGCAGCGTCCCAGCACTACAGGTGTGTCCAGCTGGGTCCGGAGCTATCTGTTCTGCCCTCGGCTGTACTGAACACATTTCTTCTACTTTGATCATTGAAATTGTTTTGTAATTATAGGATTAAAACTGTATATAATGCACGGGTACCGCTTATTATCTTCTATCATTTATTAATTATGTAGTATTTACAATTATTCCTATCTTGTTCCATGTGTATTCACAGTATGCTGTATTTAGTGTGTAACCCTGTGCGTCCCCAGGTGTCCTCAGCTACGTAACTAAACACCCATTGGAGGATTATTTGGGGGGAGTGTTCCCATCCACCAATGGGATGACTAGCTACTGTTTTTAAGTTCACCTCACTGTGTTTTAGCCAGGTAATGAGTAAGGCTGTAAGCTGAAACGCGTATACCTGTTTTCCTAAAAGCTAGTCTTATTGTTTTTGTCAGTATTTACCCCGGGGGTTTCTCTCCCCTCTCACGGTTTTGTATATTGTTTGACAAACGTGTTTGTTTTTCTTCACTCAGAGCGCCAATGCGCTATGTTTACTATCTGTAAATAAATTCTTTGTGCATAGATCTGCTGCTTGTGCTCCTTTTTCACTTTTGTAAGCATAAATTCTGTTTTCTCCAACATTGGTGTGTCCGGTCCACGGCGTCATCCATAACTTGTGGGAACCAATACCAAAGCTTTAGGACACGGATGAAGGGAGGGAGCCAATCAGGTTACCTAAACAGAAGGCACCACGGCTTGCAAAACATTTCTCCCAAAAATAGCCTCCGAAGAAGCAAAAGTATCAAATTTGTAGAATTTGGCAAAAGTGTGCAGGGAAGACCAAGTCGCTGCCTTACATATCTGATCAACAGAAGCCTCGTTCTTGAAGGCCCATGTGGAAGCCACAGCCCTTGTAGAGTGAGCTGTGATGCGTTCAGGAGGCTGCCGTCCGGCAGTCTCGTAAGCCAATTGGATGATGCTTTTCAGCCAAAAGGAAAGAGAGGTAGCAGTAGCTTTTTGACCTCTCCTCTTGCCAGAATAAACGACAAACAGAGAAGACGTTTGTCTAAAATCCTTTGTTGCTTCTAAATAGAACTTTAAAGCACGAACTACATCTAAATTGTGTAACAAACGTTCCTTCTTTGAAACTGGATTCGGACACAAAGAAGGCACAACTATTTCCTGGTTAATATTCTTGTTGGAAACAACCTTTGGAAGAAAACCAGGTTTAGTACGCAAAACAACCTTATCTGAATGGAACACCAGATAGGGCGGATTACACTGCAAAGCAGATAGCTCAGAAACTCTTCTAGCAGAAGAAATAGCAACCAAAAACAAAACTTTCCAAGATAACATCTTGATATCTATGGAATGTAGAGGTTCAAACGGAACCCCTTGAAGAACTGAAAGAACTAAATTCAGACTCCAGGGAGGAGTCAAAGGTCTGTAAACAGGCTTGATCCTGACCAAAGCCTGAACAAAAGCTTGAACATCAGGCACAGCTGCCAGACGTTTGTGTAACAAGACAGATAAAGCAGAAATCTGTCCCTTTAGAGAACTTGCTGATAATCCCTTATCCAAACCTTCTTGGAGAAAGGAAAGGATCCTAGGAATTTTGATCTTACTCCATGAGAATCCCTTGGATTCACACCAACAGATATATCTTTTCCATATTTTATGGTAAATTTTTCTAGTTACAGGTTTTCTGGCTTGGACCAGAGTATCTATTACAGAATCCGAAAACCCACGCTTAGATAAAATCAAGCGTTCAATTTCCAAGCCGTTAGCTGGAGGGAAACTAGATTTGGATGTTCGAATGGACCTTGTACTAGAAGATCCTGTCTCAAAGGTAGCTTCCATGGTGGAGCCGATGACATATTCACCAGGTCTGCATACCAAGTCCTGCGTGGCCACGCAGGAGCTATCAAGATCACTGAGGCCCTCTCCTGCTTGATCCTGGCTACCAGCCTGGGAATGAGAGGAAACGGTGGAAACACATAAGCTAGGTTGAAGGTCCAAGGCGCTACTAATGCATCCACTAGAGTCGCCTTGGGATCCCTGGATCTGGACCCGTAGCAAGGAACCTTGAAGTTCTGACGAGACGCCATCAGATCCATGTCTGGAATGCCCCATAATTGTCAACTGGGCAAATATCTCCGGGTGGAGTTCCCACTCCCCCGGATGGAATGTCTGACGACTCAGATAATCCGCCTCCCAGTTTTCCACTCCTGGGATGTGGATCAGAGATAGATGGCAGGAGTGATCCTCCGCCCATCTTATGATTTTGGTCACTTCTCTCATCGCCAGGGAACTCCTTGTTCCCCCTGATGGTTGATGTAAGCAACAGTCGTCATGTTGTCTGATTGGAATCTTATGAATCTGGCCTTTGCTAGTTGAGGCCAAGCCCTGAGAATATTGAATATCGCTCTCAGTTCCAGAATGTTTATCGGGAGAAGAGACTCTTCCCGAGACCATAGCCCCTGAGCTTTCAGGGAGTTCCAGACCGCGCCCCAGCCCACTAGACTGGCGTCGGTCGTGATGATGACCCACTCTGGTCTGCGGAAGCTCATTCCCTGGGACAGGTGGTCCTGGGTTAGCCACCAGCGGAGTGAGTCTCTGGTCTTCTGATCTAATTGAATCACTGGAGACAAGTCTGTATAGTCCCCATTCCACTGTTTCAGCATGCACAGTTGTAATGGTCTTAGATGAATTCGCGCAAAAGGAACTATGTCCATTGCTGCAACCATCAACCCTACTACTTCCATGCACTGAGCTATGGAAGGTCGTGGAACAGAGTGAAGAATTTGACAAGCGTTTAGAAGTTTTGACTTTCTGACATCTGTCAGGAAAATCTTAATTTCTAAAGAATCTATTATTGTCCCCAAGAAAGGAACTCTTGTCGACGGAGACAGGGAACTTTTTTCTATGTTCACTTTCCATCCGTGAGATCTGAGAAAGGCCAGAACGATGTCTGTGTGAGCCTTTGCCTTTGAAAGAGACGACGCTTGTATCAGAATGTTGTCCAAGTAAGGTGCCACTGCAATGCCCCTTGGTCTTAGAACCGCTAGAAGGGACCCGAGTACCTTTGTGAAAATCCTTGGAGCAGTGGCTAGCCCGAATGGGAGAGCCACAAACTGGTAATGTTTGTCCAGAAAGGCAAACCTTAGGAACTGATGATGATCTTTTTGGATAGGAATATGTAGATACGCATCCTTTAGATCCACGGTAGTCATAAATTGACCCTCCTGGATTGTAGGTAAAATCGTTCGAATAGTTTCCATTTTGAACGATGGCACTTTGAGAAATTTGTTTAGGATCTTTAAATCCAGAATTGGTCTGAAAGTTCCCTCTTTTTTGGGAACTACAAACAGATTTGAGTAAAACCCCATTCCTTGTTCCACGGTTGGAACTGGGTGTATCACTCCCATTTTTAACAGGTCTTCTACACAATGTAAGAATGCCTGTCTCTTTATTTGGTTTGAAGATAAGTGAGACATGTGGAACCTTCCCCTTGGGGGTAGTTCCTTGAATTCTAGAAGA
Source organism: Bombina bombina (assembly GCF_027579735.1). NCBI lineage: Eukaryota > Metazoa > Chordata > Amphibia > Anura > Bombinatoridae > Bombina > Bombina bombina. Next base: position 1,213,704,969 of record NC_069500.1, on the reverse strand, counting down.
TAACCCTGAGAAACTATTTCTAGTGCCCAGGGATCCTGAACATCTCTTGCCCAAGCCTGGGCGAAGAGAGAGAGTCTGCCCCCTACTAGATCCGGTCCCGGATCGGGGGCTACTCCTTCATGCTGTTTTGGTAGCAGCAGCAGGCTTCTTGGCCTGCTTACCCTTGTTCCAGCCTTGCATCGGTTTCCAAGCTGGTTTGGTTTGTGAAGCATTACCCTCTTGTCTAGAGGCTGCCGAGTTGGAGGCCGGTCCGTTCCTGAAATTGAGAAAGTAACGAAAATTAGACTTATTCTTGGCCTTGAAAGGCCTATCTTGTGGGAGGGCGTGGCCCTTACCCCCAGTGATGTCTGAGATAATCTCTTTCAATTCTGTCCCAAAAAGGGTTTTACCCTTGAAAGGGATATTAAGCAATTTTGTCTTGGAAGATACATCCGCTGACCAAGACTTTAGCCAGAGCGCTCTGCGCGCCACAATTGCAAACCCTGAATTTTTCGCCGCTAATCTAGCTAACTGCAAAGCGGCATCTAAAATAAAGGAATTAGCTAACTTCAGTGCGTGAATTCTGTCCATAACCTCCTCATACGGAGTCTCTCTACTGAGCGACTTTTCTAGTTCCTCGAACCAGAACCACGCTGCTGTAGTGACAGGAATAATGCATGAAATAGGTTGCAGGAGGTAACCTTGCTGTACAAAAATCTTTATAAGCAAACCCTCCAATTTTTTATCCATAGGATCTTTAAAAGCACAATTATCCTCGATAGGAATAGTAGTGCGCTTGGCTAGTGTAGAAACTGCCCCCTCGACCTTAGGGACTGTCTGCCATAAGTCCTTTCTGGGGTCGACCACAGGAAATAATTTCTTAAATATAGGAGGGGGGACAAAAGGTATGCCGGGCTTCCGCTTGGGTATAGGAAAAGCGTCGGGGTGCACCGGAACCTCTAGGAACTTGTCCATCTTGCACAATTTTTCTGGAATGACCAGGTTGTCACAATCATCCAGAGTAGATAGCACCTCCTTAAGCAGAGCGCGGAGATGCTCTAATTTAAATTTAAATGTCACAACATCAGGTTCTGCCTGCTGAGAAATTCTACCTGAATCAGAAAATTCCCCATCTGACAAAACCTCCCTCATGGCCACTTCAGATTGGTGTGAGGGTATGACAGAGCAATTATCATCAGCGCCCTCCTGCTCTACAGTGTTTAAAACAGAGCAATCGCGCTTTCTCTGAAATGCAGGCATTTTGGATAAAATATTTGCTATGGAGTTATCCATTACTGCCGTCAATTGTTGCATAGTAACAAGCATTGGCGCGCTAGAAGTACTAGGGGCCTCCTGCGTGGGCAAAACTGGTGTAGACACAGAAGGAGATGATGTAGAACTATGTCTACTCCCTTCATCTGATGAATCATCTTGGGCAACTTTACTATCTGTGGCAGTACTGTCCTTACTTTGTTTGGACGCTATGGCACAATTATCACACAATTTTGAAGGGGGAGACACATTGGCTTCCATACATACAGAACATAGTTTATCTGAAGGCACAGACATGTTAAACAGGCTTAAACTTGTCAATAAAGTACAAAAACCGTTTTAAAACAAAACCGTTACTGTCTGTTTAAATTTTAAACAGGGCACACTTTATTACTGAATATGTGAAAAACTATGAAGGAATTGTTCAAATTTAACCAAATTTTCACCACAGTGTCTTAAAGCATTCAAAGCATTGCACCCCAAATTTCAGACCTTTAACCCTTAAAATGAGGAAACCGGAGCCGGTTACAGTTTTAACCCCTCTACAGTCCCAGCTACAGCCTTTGCTGCGACTTTACCAAACCCAGTGGGGTATACGATACCAAATGAAGCCTTCTAGGAACCTTTTCAACTACTTTCAGACCCACACACATGCAGCTGCATGTCCTGCTCTCAAAAGTAACTGCGCAGTAATGGCGCAAAAATGAGGCTATGCCTACTACAGGGAAGGCCCTTCCTGACTGGGAAGGTGTCTAAACCAGTGCCTGACGTAAAAAAACGTTCCCCAAAGTTTATAAAGTGTGAATTTCAACATTAAGCTGTATAAAATGCCCAAATAAAGCAATCCATCTAGCCCATAAAAGTGTCTACCAGTTTTATAGCCCATATTAAGCCCTTTATTCTGTTTGAGACTAAGAAAATGGCTTACCGGTCCCCATGAGGGGAAATGACAGCCTTCCAGCATTACACAGTCTTGTTAGAAATATGGCTAGTCATACCTTAAGCAGAAAAGTCTGCCAACAGTTTCCCCCAACTGAAGTTATCTCATCTCAACAGTCCTATGTGGAAACAGCAAACGATTTTAGTTACTGCTGCTAAAATCATAATCCTCTCACAAACAGAACTCTTCATCCTTTTCTGTTTCAGAGTAAATAGTACATACCAGCACTATTTTAAAATAACAAACTCTTGATAGTAGAATAAAAAAACTACAACTAAACACCACATACTCTTCACCATCTCCGTGGAGATGCTGCTTGTTCAGCGGCAAAGAGAATGACTGGGGTGGGCGGAGCCTAGCAGGGACTATATGGACAGCTTTTGCTGTGCTCTTTGCCATTTCCTGTTGGGGAAGAGAATATTCCCACAAGTTATGGATGACGCCGTGGACCGGACACACCAATGTTGGAGAAATAATCTTTATACTGCAATTACTATTTTCAAATGAACAGGTTGACATAATCTCAAAAAGTTGTACTATCCTGAATTTATACATCACGGTGGTAGATTACATAGAACATAAATCAAAACTTTTTTTTTTTTTTAATCCCAGTCCTCCAGTCTACACTAACAAGCCAGATATTCAGGAATACATTGGGTGAGAACAGGTTAATAACCCTGGTTAGTGATCAGATGATTATTTCACCTGTGCTCTAGTTCAGATATCCTACAAATCGGAACTGTTAGTGAGACCTGCAGAATGGAATTGATAAACACTGTTCTACACTACCCTGAAAGAAAAATGTATGTTTAACAAGAACACTGCGTTTACAACCACAGTATCTAAGTGAACAATCTATAGTAATGGTACATTTCAATATTAATTTAAGTTGTTTTAAATGGACATATTTTCCATGCAAAATATTAAGGTTTAATTACTGCTTTCTAATGTTTATTTTTTATTTTAAGCCCTTTTGCATGGTACAATATGATTGTTGTCTGCCATTTTAGAGGGACCAAACGTCTTCCTACCTTTATTGGATGCTCATCTAGTAAGAAAAAAACAATAATAATTTTGTTTTCATGCGTGTAGGGTGTGCAATTGCCTACATATATATATAAAAAAATTGATAATAGAAGTAAATTAGAAAGTTAAAATCTAATTTAAGGGGGGCGGAGCTAGCCATCAAGAGGAGAAGACGTGTTGTGGCGGAGCTCCTGCTGATTCAAGATAAAAAGTCATTTCCTACCCTAAAAAGTTATTACTTTTGAGCCAAATAGATTAGCAAAAGACTCTTAAGGCTCGCCACAAGTGTTCTTTGTTATTTTGAGGCAATCTGATACGGACTCCTGTACTTTTTCCTACCTGCCTCCATTGTCATAAAGACCCGAATACAACACACTCAGACAAGTGCCGCACTCCGAGGCCCTTTGCAGATAGGCTCCGGAGGGTCGGGGCCCCACTCCGGAGCTACAGCCAGCCTTGGGCGTACTTTCTAAGTAGACTTTCCGCGGCCCTGATGACTACTGGGGGACTCCCCTACCTAAATGCAGAAGATTCCTAATTCCGGTGCTGATACCCGGCGAAGCAAGCTCTAAAGTGACTATCCCTGGGACCCTGGTGCCCCATACACCTTAAGCTTTCCGGCGGCGGGAGGTTTACCCCCGGCCTTGCTGTTTGACCCAGCCAGCTTGTCGGAGGTCACGTCTCCGAGACAGACTACAGGGACCTCCGGTGCAGAGATTTGGACTTACCAAGTCTCCTGTGCCTGATCGTGACCTGAGCGGGTCGGGACCTTGACTCGCGAAGTTGCCGCTGCAGAGGTTGGACTGGCCGATAGTTGAGGGAGATTGCTGGAGCTGAGAGGCTGCTTCGGGTCTCTTCCTGCGCTCCATACTGGTGAGAGCGGCGGCCATCTTGGAAGGCCTTTGATCCTAACGCAGACGGATTCCCACGTGGCGCTAAGCTCAGTGCTGCAGACCATAGGACCCACTACTTGTGCCTCTACACCGACCGGACAGATAGAGGAGGAGATCAACGTACAGGGGTGAGATCGCGGCTTGCAGGCTGCTTTATTCCAAACTCACACACACTCAGACTTGCCCACAATTACCACCCCGGCAGCCCACAGGACATAACTGCTTTCTGATAAACTGCCTTAGGGGAACCCTGACCCCATTACCACTGTCCAAGATTACACTGTATTTGAGTCTGATGACACCAGCCCCATCCTCCCCATAAGTCCGGTGCCGTATCCCCACGTTTGATCATAGCAAGTGTGTAAAACCCTGTAAGTGGAGAATCTCACTAGTGTCTTGCTCCAAGTTGGCTAGTACACAGATATACCTTTGCCTGCCTTCTTAGGAAGCTTGTTCATCTGAGGCTTAACAACCCCCTTTGTCAATAGCAACATCTGTGACTCCACTTCACTCTGACCTGATAAGACTCTAAATACCCCCTAATTTTGCCTCCTTTGTAACTGAGGCTACAGTACAGTTGTGCCTAGATCAAGCTTCACCTCCCAGGGTAACCCATACTAAGGTAGCTTTTCCTCAAGTACCCTTGGGATTACTTGGACTTTTATACACGCTGGGAAACCACACTAACTTGCCCACCTGAGCCACCTGGTCAGACTTTACTAGAACACTAGCCTGTTTCAATAATTGATCACGTGCTGCTGCGTCAGCTTATTTGCCTTTGGACCCCTGGTCTAAAGTGGAGTGTTGCATTTTTTCACTGTTTGACTAACAATTATTTTCTTCCTGCAGGTCCACTTTGATATAATTAGTCCTAACTGTTGACTAGACAAGTGAACTTTTCAGCACTAGCCCCTCAAAACTCTTCCTTTCCGGCCTATCTAGTCTAGGCTGGTCACCTCCACCTTCCCTTTCCCCTTCCTTAGGGAAGTATCCCCTTTCCCTGAGCCAAGAGGGGCTGCTGAGGTTCTTAGTCTATTGCCACTTTAAGTTAGCCTGCTCACTCTTTGCATTCCCTTCCCTTAATATGATTGTTGTATAAGTGCTATACTAGAGATCTGTGTATTGCTTATTTGAGTTGCAGAAACTGACGTGTTGCTGGCCATTATAAAACTAATTGAGCAGAGCCAGAGGCTTTTGGCCACATTTATTTTGGTTTTGTAGGTAAAGGACTAATAGCTGGCCCTCCCTTTCCGACCCAGCCCATCTGGGTTGGTCACTTCCCCTTCCCCTTTTCCCTTCCTCTAGGTCGTATCCACTGTTCCCGGGCCAGCTAGAGGTGTTAAGGTTCTGAAATATCTTTCTCGCTCAATCTGTGCGGGGGAGCTCTAATCGACTCCTGCCCTTTCGGGGTGATTTCCCCCACCTCACTAATTATAGGCAAAATTTTGGTCTGAGTTGGACCATAAAAAAATGGAGGGGTAGTCGGCTGGAGCTTCTTGGCCTCACTCCTAAGATGCATGCTTATTCTCGCTTGTAAATAAAATTATTGTGTTTTAATGTAACATCACTACATCCAACAATCTAACTTAGTCACACATTACCTAATAAACGTAGCAAATTACCTACGTTTGCCCCTCAGGTGACAAGAAGATCGCTCAGTGAAGCGAACATGCCCCATACGGCTAGAAGGCAGCCTAGGACCCCTGGTCCTGCCAAGAAAACAGTTTTGGATCACTTCACACAACCAATTAGGAGACCGGAGGATGACTCACATGATGATCTGAGTGACCCAGAGTCAGTTGCGGGGAGGTCTCAATCGGATGCTAATTCACCCTCCAGATCCCAACATTATATCACAGAAGAAACACTAAAAAAAATGTTTGCGCAACAAACACGCTCTATCACAAAGGAAATCCAGAGGAGCCATGCTGAGCTCAAGAAGGATATTGGAGAAATTGGAGACAGAGTAGATTAATTAGAGAGGCGACAAGATGACATCACCACTAACCAAACAAATTTACTTGCATATTCTGAGTCGTTGGCTGACCAATTGAGCCAATTGGAATTCAAATTGGCAGATGTCGAAGACCGTGCCAGACGGAATAATATCAGATTCCGGGGCATCCCAGAAGATGTCTCAACTGCGGATTTACAAACCTATCTCTCTGAACTCTTCAACAACCTACTAGACTCCACCGAGGGTATGACCACCACAATGGAAAGGGCCCATAGAGCCTTACGTCCAAGATCAGTCTCGCAAGACAAACCCAGAGATGTTATTGTTTGCTTCCACAGCTTTCTATTCAAAGATAAGCTCATGCAGGCTGCCTTCCGGAAACCACCAATGGCAGAGAAATTTCAAAATCTCCAGCTTCTCCCAGACCTATCGGCTCACACTCTGCAAAGTCGCAGACTTTACCAACCAGTCACCTCCGAGCTCAGAAAGGCGGGTCTTAAATACCGCTGGGGATACCCTGCCAAACTGATTGTCACTAAAGACAACCAAACCCACATTGTCTCATCATTGACTCAAGGTACAACTTTACTTGCACAATGGGGCCTAATACAAGGTAGCACGATAGAACCAGCTCCAGTCAAGGCGAAATTGAGGGCCACAGCGCCTGAATGGCCTCCTGGGGACCAGCGGCCTAAAAGACAGAAAACCCAAACAATGCAAGAGCCTCAGGGGTCCCAGGTGGCCCCACCTTGACTATCAAACAATGTAAGAGGATAACGTTGTCCCTTATTCGATCACCCACTTCAATTTTTTTTTATTTTTTTTTTCCTTCCCAGCATCTTCAAAATGGGGATCCCTAACAGGAGACAGGTCTATCTAGACCTAAATACGAACATGACTTTACCTTCTGTCACAATTTAATTAAAAACAGGTTGTGGTTAATGTTTACAAACATTTTATTTCTTGTTGATAGCTTTCTAATTGCAGGTCATGTTGCACTGAAATGTCACAATGGGTCACCCTTGCATAGGTTGAGCACATGTACCCCGCTGGGGAGATATTGCTGATGTTGTTACTAAAACTGTTGATGTTACAATTTTCATTGGCTAATGTTTTATTGATGTTATTTATGTTTACAAGTTGTTTGCTCAGGGCACTTTTTAGGAGATGCTGTTACACCATAAGTACATACAAGTTACATGCTCCCTCAACTTGACAAAACTATCTAGATGCCCGCACACTATAATCATAAGCGAGATCTATCTTATTTACAAACGGAGTGGGGCCGGTCTCCCCGACCCATCCTCATATAGCTCCCCCCCCCCATAGGTAGCCCACACCAGGGTTCCATCTAGGTGGACTATTTCCACCTCATAAACTCAGCACAGCACTTATTGGCATAGGACTTATTCTGAATATCTTTCGCAACCATATTACAAGTATCCTTTCCCCCCCCTCTCCTCCCACACCAAAACAATGGCAAACCGTCTTAGACTCCTCACCCATAATGCGAGAGGTCTCAATTCTCCCCACAAACGAAGCCTCTTGACTAGGGAACTGCAATTTCATAATCCCGATGTTGTCTTCATACAAGAAACTCACTGGAAGTTAGACTCCCCACAACGATTTTATTCCCGCTCCTATTGGATACCAGACCACTCCCCTTTTACTAAGAAAGCTAGGGGCACAGCCATACTCCTGCATCGCAAAGTAGCGTACAAACCCATCCAAGCTATTAGAGACCCACAAGCCAGGTACACCATCTTAGTCTGTAAGTTGAACCATGTTCTACACACATTGGTATCCATTTACCTCCCTAATTCTAACCAGCACGCATGCCTCCGTAGAATTCTACAACTAGTGGACCAATACAGACAAGGACGAGTTATCTTAGCAGGTGACTTTAACATGACCTGGGACCCCTCCTTGGACCGCAAAACTAAAATCCCAGATACTAACAATCCCCAAGCAAGCAGCATTTCTGCTAAATTCCAGAATGTGATGTCTCTCTACGGCTATTTTGACATTTGGAGGTCTTTGCACACTCGTGACAGAGACTATACTCACTACTCACACCCCCACAAGACCTATTCCCGCTTAGACCACATGTTTTGTCAGGCAGAGACTTTGGACTCTGTTACACGGTCAGAAATAGCCGTAAGCTCCTGGTCGGACCATGACTTGATATTAACCGATTTCCTTCCCATGGACAAGCCTTCCTCTCAAACAGGATGGAGACTCCCACGTCATATCCTCACAGACATTGCCTTCAGGGAGGAACTGAGACGTGACTTGACTGAACTACTTAGGCAAAATGACAACGGACAGACCCCAGACGATACCCTGTGGGGCGCCATCAAGGCAATGGCCGAGGACTGATAATCCGTAAACAGGGCCACATGAGAATATTGGCTGGCCTAACACTTGCGCAAGCGCATACCAAACTCAGACAACTAGAACTGATCATCAGATCCACTATCTCGACAGCTCTGACAGAACAGATCAGAGGAGTGAGAGATCATATCAACCAACTAGAGTTGAAGCGGACTCAAAATGCCCTCTCTAAGCTAAAACAATTGTTTTACCATAAAGGAAACAAGGCTGATACACTCCTAGCCAATAAACTGAGAAATAAACATAGCGCTACCCGCATCTCACAGATCGTATATGAAAATAGGCTGCACAAGAAACCGTCTCTGATAGGCGAGAGCTTTGCAGATTTTTATTCTAAACTTTACAACATTGGCAACGAGGTGGGCTTGCACCCGTCCTCTGTAGGTGAAATCAAGCAGTACCTATCTAACCTAAACCTACCTATGCTCACGTCAGAGCAACAGGCTGCGCTTATGTTGCCAATCTCCCTGTCTGAAATCAAGCATATTATTAAGCGCATGAAACCATTTAAGGCTCCTGGGCCGGATGGGTTCCCTACTCAGTTCTATAAGCAATACATCCACAAACTAGCTCCATACCTACTCAGGTTCTTTGGCTTGGCGAGCAACACCGGGTCTTTCAAAGAAGAATTCCTTCAAGCCGCCATTGTCACAATACCCAAACCGGACAAAGATCCCTCCCTCTGTTCAAACTACAGACCGATTTCCCTGATCAACATTGATGTTAAGATTTATTCTAAGATTTTGGCCACCCGTATCGGTAAAATGTTACCAGACCTAATTCATCCCGATCAAGTTGGGTTCATTTATAACAGGGAGGGCCCAGATAACACCAGACGTCTCATTAACATCATGAGTGAGTCAACCAGGATGAAAAAGCCCTTCTCAGTCGTCTCCTTAGATGCTGAGAAGGCTTTTGATCGAGTCCGGTGGGATTACCTGTGTGAAACACTCCAAGCCTTCAACTTCCCCCCCAGAGATTTGCGTGGCAATCAAAGCTTTATATTCGGTCCCGACGGCGTTTATCAGAGGTCTGGGATTCCAGACCTCTCCATTCAATATTTCAAATGGCACTAGACAGGGGTGTCCCCTTTCACCCCTGTTGTTCGCTTTGGCGATTGAACCTCTCGCTGCGAAAATTCGGTCGGACGCGTCTCTGCCAGGAGTTAGACTCTCGGGCACGTTACATAAAATTGCGCTATTTGCGGATGACGTCACCGTTATCACCACAGACCCTGCCAAAGCCATCCCTCGACTACTGGAAATCTTGAGGGTATTTGGTGATCTCTCCTATTATAAACTCAACACAAACAAAACTGAAATTTACTGGTGGGGATATCCACAACCCTACATCCGCGAGCTGCAAGAAAAATACCACTTCAAGTGGTTGACAGAACGGATCACCCACTTGGGAGTTAAGTTGTCTCCTAGTGCCCAACAAATGATAAAAGATAATTACTCCCCCCTGTTAACAGAGCTACGACAGCTGAAAAACAGGTGGGATTACAAGTCCATATCATGGCTGGGGAGAATCGCATCACTCAAAATGTCCTTTCTCCCTAAGTTAACATACTTGTTTCGCTGCTTACCAATCAGAGTCCCAATGCACCTCCTTCTCCAATACCAGAGTGAATTCACGAAGTTCATTTGGCAAGGCAAGATCCCCTGAATAGCTCACAAGACTTTGCAACTCTCCGTTCCCTTAGGTGGACTTGCTTCCCCGTCGGTGGTGAAATATTATGAGGGAGCCATGCTGACACATATCTCCCAGTGGGGAGTGCTCCGGTCTCATGACAGGTGGAGAGAGCTCGAGCAGGCATCATTGCCGCCCAACGTCCTTCTCCGGGACGTTATCTGGATCCCACACCATAGTCGTAGGTTGCTGTGCATAACTAATCTAATTATCCTGGAGTGCCTCTCAGTTTGGGATAGACTTAGACATCGCCAACTCATCGCTCCCCATCCCTCCCCCATAAATTCGGTAGCCAGCCTACTCGCGAACCTACCTGATACCCACCCAAAAACGTGGGCTCGTCTGGGGGTTATTAAAGCCTCAGATTTCTGGTCCACCACAAAACCAGATGAGTTTATAACCTTATCACAGCTAAACCAACAAGAAACCGTCCCCCAGTTCCTCAACTTTGAACTGTGCAGGATCCAGAGTTTCCTAAGAAGCTGGAACTTTCTTCCATCCGCTTCTCGCCCCCTCACTCCATGGGAGTCTACCTGGCAAGGCGGGCGCAAGCTTACCCGACCACTGTCAAGACACTATGCCCTCCTGGATGGCACCTCACCGCCGACTGTGGCTCCTCATCTGTTGAGATGGGACACTCTCCTGGGTACTGACACCCCTATTGAGACGTGGCAACGGGCCATCCAGTTAACTAAGAAGACTCTCCATTGTGTAACAATATTTGAGACATATTACAAGGTACTCTCTCACTGGTACTTTGTCCCAACACGACTGGCTAAGATGTTTCCTGGATCATCTCCCCTGTGCTGGAGAGGCTGCAGTGTACGTGGTAGCTTACTACACATCTGGTGGGAATGCCCCATCATTAAACCATTATGGGATAGAGGAATTCGTACCCTTTTGGACTATGGCATTAGAGTTTCTGCTGATCCGGCGCTTGCCCTCCTTCATTTAGATTTACACAAACTGCCTAGACACCAGAGTATTTTCGGTGTCTACCTTCTGTCCTCAATCAAGACCAACATAGCTAAGGCTTGGAAAAGGGACGTTCCTCCTAGCTGGCAGGATATTATCCACACAAAGGCCTATCTATACACCATGGAAAAGCCAATATACTTTGACCTTAATAAGTCTGATTTGTTTTGAGATGGCCTGGGCCGATTGGAAGAATGACCATGACACTTTTTGGCGCCCACAGGCCCTGACGACTGACATCAACCTGACCATTCTAGCTAATAAGTATGGTATACAGGCGCCTAGAAACACTGACGATAATTCAGTCTCCCCTCCCCCCCCCACACACATATGAACCCCCCCCTCCCATCCCTCGCCCTTGTTTTTTGCTTTTGTTTTCTTTCTTTACACTCAAAACATACCAGCTAAAGTGCCCTGCCGTATTTTTATTTATTTTCTATTTTTCCAATGTGCGGATCTTTCTGTGACGGGTCCTATGACCCAATAATCCGTTTATTACCATCACTGAAAAAGGGGTCCTGCGAGTCCCCAATTGTTATGTTATATTTTTGCAAAACCTTTAATAAAAACATTTAAAAAAAAAAAAAAAAAAAATCTAATTTAAATCTCTATCTGAAACATGAAAAAAAAAAATCGGTCTTCTATTCATTTTCTGCTAGCTTTAAAATCAGATTTAAATTTTTCATGAAAAAAAGGTGCAATGTTTAAATAGTGAGCTTTCACGTGCAGAGTAGAAAATTAAGACTTTACCTCCCATTTAATTACATCAACCTTGCTTAGTGTTTAAAGTTTCAATTAAAAAGTTTATGAATTTTTGTGTATACGGGTCTCTGCATATACTGCTGGATAGTACAATATAGAAAAAAGTGCAGCTACTTTAGGATTATTTGCATGTACATTATTTATTGTTATATTGTTTATAAAACAGCAAGTATATGGTGATACAGGGAAACATGCAAATCTGCATCAGGGCTTGTAAACTAAGAGACGTCATTTTTATGTTAAAGGGACAATGAACCCAAATTTTTCTTTTATGATTCAGATAGAGCATGACATTTTAAGTAACTTTCTAATTTACTCCTACTATCAATTTTTCTTCGTTCTCTTGCTATCCTTATTTTAAAAGCAGGAATGTAAATCTTAGCAGTCAGCCCATTTTAGGCTCAGCACCATGGATAGCACTTGCTTATTGGAGGCTTACATTTACTAACCAATAAGCAAGCATAACCCAGGTTCTCAACCAAAAATGGGCCGGCTCCTATGCATCACGTTCCTGCTTTTTAAATAATGATAGCAAGAGAACGAAGAAAAAATGATAATAGGAGTAAATTAGAAAGTTGCTTAAAATTGCATGCTCTATCTGAAAACATTGGGTTTAGTGTCCCTTTAAAATGTATGAATTGTCCTAAAGTAGAAATGTTATTTCAGTACAGCCCTTAACATATAAGAGCTAAACACCTCAGGTTCAGGTGACTATACAGAGTCGCATGAGAGGAATAATGTTTATATTTATACTGTAAAGGGGCAGTGAAAAGAAAAACCAAACAGTAAATTATTTCCATTCCATCTTGTTGTTACCTGCTGTATGTATTCAGTATTCAGCCTCTTGCCGTGACGTTTAAACTGATTATCTTTTCGTCCCAAAAAAAACATCTCCCCACTTTTTACTGTTACCCAGTCCCCAGTTTTTCTCATTGTCCCACACGGCAAAGTTACTTCATCATCCAGAAAACATATCCGTTCTCTCCCTCCTGTGAAAACAAAAGTATAAAGAATTGTACTTTTCTTATAAGAAATTAAACATGTCAGTTCTTATATTGTAATCTAAAATGTTGCCTTTCCCTTATGTTACCAGAGTATATTAGAGAAGGTATAAAAAAAAAATAATGCAAATGTAACACTAAAGAAATGCAAATTAAAATATTTCTAACCACATCATATTAATTTAAATTAGGATAACTATAGTCTAGAGCAGTGGTTCCGGCCACTGCCCCTTTGGTTCCATAAACTCATCATCAGATAGCGTACCAGAAAAAATATTAAACATTTAATCAAATTTAAAAATGAAAATGTTTTGTTATATTAATTCAAATGGTATTATCTTGATATTGTAATACAAGCTTTTTAAAATAGATAGTCGCTGTGCAAGAGTCTTATATACCCCATTTAGGGCCAGATTACAAGTGGATCGGTAGTCAACACTCCCGCTCAAAAGTGAACTCCACTAGACATAAGTTTTTTTCGCGCGTCAGGGAGGTGTTCGTATTACAAGTTAAAAATAAAACTTTTTCGCTCATGCGCTAACCCGACACGTTTAAAAAAACGAACTTAGAATATTGCGTGTGAGATAACGTATTGCCCCATAGAAGTCAATGGGAAAAAAAGGTGGGGAAAAAACACAATTTATGCTTACCTAATAAATTTATTTCTCTTGTGGTGTATCCAGTCCACGGATCATCCATTACTTGTGGGATATTCTCATTCCCAACAGGAAGTTGCAAGAGGACACCCACAGCAGAGCTGTAATATAGCCCCTCCCCTAACTGTCATAGCCAGTCATTCGACCGAAAACAAGCCGAGAAATGAGGAACCATAGGGTGTAGTGGTTACTGTTGTTTAAATTTAAAAATTACCTGCCTTAAAATGACAGGGCGGGCCGTGGACTGGATACACCACAAGAGAAATAAATTTATCAGGTAAGCATAAATTGTGTTTTCTCTTGTAAGGTGTATCCAGTCCACGGATCATCCATTACTTGTGGGATACCAATACCAAAGCTAAAGTACACGGATGAAGGGAGGGACAAGGCAGGAACTTAAATGGAAGGAACCACTGCCTGTAAACCCTTTCTCCCAAATATAGCCTCCGAAGAAGCAAAAGTATCAAATTTGTAAAATTTTGAAAAAGTATGAAGCGAAGACCAAGTCGCCGCCTTGCAAATCTGTTCAACAGAAGCCTCATTTTTAAAGGCCCAAGTGGAAGCCACAGCTCTAGTGGAATGAGCTGTAATCCTTTCAGGAGGCTGTTGTCCAGCAGTCTCATAGGCTAAGCGGATTAAGCTTCTTAGCCAAAAAGAAAAAGAGGTTGCCAAAGCCTTTTGACCTCTCCTCTGTCCAGAGTAGACAACAAACAAAGCAGATGTTTGACGAAAATCTTTAGTAGCTTGTAAGTAAAACTTTAAAGCACAGACCACGTCCAGATTGTGTAACACAAGGATGGAACCACAATCTCTTGATTGATATTCTTGTTAGATACCACCTTAGGTAAGAACCCAGGTTTGGTACGCAGGACTACCTTATCCGTATGAAAAATCAGATAAGGAGAATCACATTGTAAGGCAGATAGCTCAGAGATTCTACAAGCCGAGGAAATAGCTACCAAAAAAAAAAAGAACTTTCCAAGATAAAAGTTTGATATCTATGGAATGAAGAGGTTCAAACGGAACTCCTTGAAGAACCTTAAGAACCAAGTTTAAGCTCCATGGTGGAGCAACAGGTTTAAACACAGGCTTGATTCAAACTAAAGCCTGACAAAATGCCTGAACGTCTGGAACATCTGCCAGACGCTAGTGCAAAAGAATAGACAGAGCAAAAATCTGTCCCTTTAAGAAACTAGCTGACAATCCTTTTTCCAAACCTTCTTGGAGAAAAGATAAAATCCTAGGAATCCTGACCTTACTCCATGAGTAACCCTTGGATTCACACCAATAAAGATATCTACGCCATACGTTATGGTAAATTTTCCTGGTGACAGGCTTTCGTGCCTGTATTAAGGTATCAATAACTGACTCGGAGAAGCCACGCTTTGATAAAATCAAGCATTCAATCTCCAGGCAGTCAGCCTCAGATAAATTAGATTTGGATGGTTGAAAGGACCCTGAAGTAGAAGGTCCTGTCTCAGAGGCAGAGACCATGGTGGAAAGGATGACATGAAAACTAGATCTGCATACCAGGTCCTGCGTGGCCACGCAGGTGCTATCAGAATCACCGATGCTCTCTCCTGCTTGATCTTGGCAATCAGTCGAGGGAGCAGAGGAAACGGTGGAAACACATAAGCCAGGTTGAAAGACCAGGGCGCTGCTAGAGAATCTATCAATGTTGCCTTGGGATCCCTGGACCTGGATCCGTAACACGGAAGCTTGGCGTTCTGGCGAGACGCCATGAGATCCAGTTCTGGTTTGCCCCAACGGAGAATCAGTTGTGCAAATACCTCCGGATGGAGTTCCTACTCTCCCGGATGAAAAGTCTGACGACTTAGAAAATCCGCCTCCCAGTGCTCTACACCTGGGATATGGATAGCTGATAGGTGGCAAGAGTGAATCTCTGCCCAGTGAATTATTTTTGAAACTTCTAACATCTCTAGGGAACTTCTTGTTCCCCCTCGATGGTTGATGTAAGCTACAGTCGTGATGTTGACCGACTGAAATCTGATGTACCTCAGAGTTGCTAACTGAGGCCAAACCTGAAGAGCCTTGAATATCGCTCTTAGTTCCAGAATATTTATTGGAAGGAGAGACTCCTCCTGAGTCCACGATCCCTGAGCCTTCAGGGAGTTCCAGACTGCACCCCAACCTAGAAGGCTGGCATTTGTTGTTACAATAGTCCAATCTGGCCTGCGAAGGTCATACCTTTGGAAAGATGGACCCGAGATAGCCACCAGGGAAGAGGATCCCTGGTCTCTTGGTCCAGATTCAGTTGAGGGGCCAAATCTGTGTAATCCCCGCTCCACTGACTGAGCCTGCATAGTTACAGCGGTCTGAGATGTAAGCGTGCAAACGGCACTATGTCCATTGCCGCTACCATTAAGCCGATTACTTCCATACACTGAGCCACCAAAGGGCGCGGAATGGAATGAAGAACCCAACAGGAATTTAGAAGCTTTTATAACCTGGACTCCGTCAAGGTAAATTTTCATTTCTACAGAATCTATCAGAGTCCCTAGAAAGGAAACTCTTGTGAGTGGGGATAGAGAACACTTTTCCTCGTTCATTTTCCACCCATGCGACCTCAGAAATGCCAGTACTACGTCCGTATGAGACTTGGCAATTTGGAAGTTTGACGCCTGTATCAGGATGTCGTCTAAATAAGGGGCTACTGCTATGCCCCGCGGCCTTAGGACCGCCAAAAGCGACCCTAGAACCTTTGTAAAGATTCTTGGGGCTGTAGCTAATCCAAAGGGAAGAGCTACAACTGGTAATGCCTGTCTTGAAAGGCAAACCTGAGAAACCGATGATGATCTTTGTGTATCGGAATGTGAAGATAAGCATCCTTTAGATCCACTGCAGTCATATATTGACCCTCCTGGATCAGTGGTAGGATGGTACGAATAGTTTCCATCTTGAACGACGGAACTTTGAGGAATTTGTTTAAGATCTTTAGATCCAAAATTGGTCTGAAGGTTCCCTCTTTTTTGGGAACCACAAACAGATTTGAGTAAAAACCCTGTTCCTGTTCCTCCTTTGGAACTGGATGGATCACTCCCATAACTAGGAGGTCTCGTACACAGTGTAAGAATGCCTCACTCTTTATCTGGTTTGCAGATAATTGTGAAAGGTGAAATCTCCCTTTTGGGGGGGAAGCTTTGAAGTCCAGAAGATATCCCTGGGATATAATTTCCAACGCCCAGGGATCCTGAACATCTCTTGCCCACGCCTGGGCGAAGAGTGAAAGTCTGCCCCCTACTAGATCCGTTACCGGATAGGGGGTCGTTCCTTCATGCGGTCTTAGAAGCAGCAGCAGGCTTTTTGACCTGCTTACCTTTTTTCCAGGTCTGGTTTGGTCTCCAGACCGTCTTGGATTGAGCAAAAGTTCCCTCTTGTTTATTATTAGAGGAAGTTGATGCCGCACCTGCCTTAAAGTTTCGAAAGGCACGAAAATTAGACTGTTTGGCCCTAGATTTGGACCTGTCCTGAGGAAGGGCACAACCTTATCCTCCTGTGATATCAGCAATAATCTCCTTCAAACCAGGCCTAATAGGGTCTGCCCCTTGAAGGAAATGTTAAGTAGCTTAGATTTTAAAGTCACGTCAGCTGACCATGATTTAAGCCATAGCGCTCTGCGCGCCTGTATAGCAAAACCAGAATTCTTAGCCGTTAGTTTATTCAAATGAACAATGGCATCAGAAATAAAATAATTGGCTAGCTTAAGTGCTCTAAGTTTGCCAAGTATGTCATCCAATGGAGTCTCTACCTGTAAAGCCTCTTCCAGAGACTCAAACCAGTATGCTGCAGCAGCAGTGACAGGGGCAATGCATGCAATGGGCTGTAGGATAAAACCTTGTTGAATAAATATTTTCTTAAGATAACCTAATTTTTTATCCATTGGCTCTAAAAAAGCACAACTGTCCTCGACAGGGATAGTAGTACGCTTTGCTAGAGTAGAAACTGCTCCCTCCACCTTAGGGACTGTCTGCCATAAGTCCCGTGTGGTGGCGTCTATTGGAAAACATTTTTCTAAAAATAGGAGGGGAAGAGAACGGCACACCTGGTCTATCCCATTCCTTATTAATAATTTCTGTAAACCTTTTAGGTATTGGAAAAACATCAGTACACACCGGCACTGCAAAGCATTTATCCAGTCTACAAAATTTATCTGGCACTGCAATGGTATCACAGTCATTCAGAGCAGCTAAAACCTCCCTAAGTAACACGCGGAGGTGTTCAAGCTTAAATTTAAATGTAGAAATATTAGAATCAGGTATCTTTCCTGAGTCATTAACATCACCCACTGACTGAAGCTCTCCTTCCTCAGCTTCTGCATATTGTGAGGCAGTATCAGACATGGTTCTTAAAGCGTCAGTATGCTCTGCATTTTGTCTCACCCCAGAGCTATCTCGCTAACCTCTAAGTTCAGGTAGTCTGGCTAATACCGCTGACAGTGTATTATCCATGACTGCCGCCATGTCTTGTAAAGTAAACGCTATGGGCGCCCTAGATGTACTTGGCTCCATTTGAGCGGGAGTCCCTTGGGCGGGAGTCAAAGGGTCTGACATGTGGGGAGAGTTAGTCGGCATAACTTTCCCCTCGTCAAATTCCTCTGGTGATACTTTTTTTAAAAACAGAATATGATCTTTATTGCATAAAATGAAATCAGTACATTTTGTACACATTCTAAGAGGGGGTTCCACCATGGCTTTTAAACATAATGAACAAGGAGTTTCTTCTATGTCAGACATGTTTATACAGATTAGCAATGAGACTAGCAAGCTTGGAAAACACTTTAAATCAAGTTAACAAGCAAATATAAAAAACGGTACTGTGCCTTTAAGAGAAACAAATTTTGTCAGAATTTGAAAAACAGTGAAAAAATGCAGTAAATCAAACAAAATTTTTACAGTGTATGTAATAGGCTAGCAGAGCATTGCATCCACTTGCAAATGGATGATTAACCCCTTAGTTGAAAAAACGGATCAAAAAAACGAAATAGACGGGGGTTTTTTTGTTGGTTTTTTTTTTTTTTTTTAAACAGTCACAACCAACTGCCACAGCAAGCTGTGGTCCTACCTTCCCCAATAAACGACTTTGGAAAGCCTTTGAGCCCTTTAGAGATGTCCTATAGCATACAGGGGACTCCTGAGGGAAGCTGGATGTCACAGTTTGTAATTTTAACTGCACCAACTGTAACTTTTATACTATAACAGTGGAAAGCCTCAGTAAAACTGTTTCTAGTCAAAATGTAAGCCAGCCATGTGGAAAAAACTAGGCCCCAATAAAGTTTTATCACCAATGCATATATAAAAACGATTAAACATGCCAGCAAACGTTTATATTGCAATATCATAAGGGTATTACCCCTGGGAGTAAGCATGATACCAGTCGTTATTAAATCACTGTATTCAGGCTTACCTTAAATTAATCCGGTATCAGCAGCATTTTCTAGTGTTTTCCATCTCTAGAAAAAATTATAACTGCACATACCTGATAGCAGAATAAACTGCACGCCATTCTCTCGCTGAAGTTACCTCATCTGTGTAATCCCCGCAGACATATGTGAGAATAGCAATGGATCTTAGTTACAACCTGCTAAGATCATAGAAACCTCAGGCAGATTCTTCTTCTATTTACTGCCTGAGATAAAATAGCACAACTCCGGTACTATTTAAAAATAACAAACTTTTGATTGAAGAAAATAAACTAACTATATTTAACCACTCTCTCCTACAACATCCTAGCTTGTTGAGAGTTGCAAGCGAATGACTGGCTATGACAGTTAGGGGAGGAGCTATATTACAGCTCTGCTGTGGGTGTCCTCTTGCAACTTCCTGTTGGGAATGAGAATATCCCACAAGTAATGGATGATCCGTGGACTGGATACACCTTACAAGAGAAAAACCCTAGCAGTCCATTAGAGTGCACTCACTCAAACATAATGCATCCACCGGGGTGCAAAAACGTGCAAAGGAAGAAAAACACAGGAGGATAGACACAGCACTCACTGTTTTTTTCAAATAAAACTTCACCTTTATTAAAGGGACATGAAACCCCAAATTTTTATTTCATGATTCAGACAGAAAACACAATTTAAAAGCAGCTTTCCAATTTACTTCTATTATTTAATTTGCTTCCTTCTCTTGTTATTCTTTGCTGAAAGCTTTATCTAGCAAAGCTCAGGAGCAGCAGAGAACCTAGGTTCTAGCTGTTGATTGGTGGCTGCATATATATATATATATATATATATATATATATATATCGATTGTGATTGGCTCACCCATGAGTTCAGTTAGAAACCATTAGTGCATTGCTGCTCCTTCAACAAATGATACCAAGAGAATTAAACAAATTAAATAGAAGTAAATTAGAAAGTTGTTAAAAATGTATTCTCTGTCTGAATCATGAAAGAAAAAAAATTGGGTTTCATGTCCCTTTAAGGATGGTTAAAACATCTTAGCTCCAAACATTTTGGTGCCAAACGTGATACCTTTGTCAATGGTAAGAGTCAAGGTAGCAGTGTAGCAATACTGTATACTGTTATACTGCTACATTGACTCTTACCATATATCTTAATATATATATAGGAATATGTGTGTGCAGAACATTGGAATGTGAAATATTTATAGTAAATACATAGCTAAAACCTTTATTAAATATGAATATTGCATAAATATGTTTTTAAATGTTTTCATCTACTTAACTGTAAAGGGTTCCAATGCACTTCTGTATATGTCTATATATGTATACATATGTATTTATCTGCTTATATGTGTGTGTATATATATATATATATATATATGTCTGTAAATACATATATTCACATATAAACATATGTGCATATATACATAATTAGACATGTATATGAATGTATCTCTGTTTTTTCTCTAACACCTGAAACCTCATTTCTTTGAGCCCTTCTAATTTATTTTGTGCACTTATTTTTAAAAATAATTTTTATTATATAGTGTTATGATGAATGTAACTGTTATTTGTAATGCATTTTTATGTGTTTTGTAACACTTCAATTGTGCTCAAGTGATCATGTCTACTTTCAACTTGTAATACGAGCAAAAAACCGGACACACTCAAACACTCGTAACTGTTAGAGCTCCACTCAAAATCTGGCCCTTAGTAATTAATTTACTATTGAAAATGTGTTAATGTGATGGATGGGCTTGACAAAGTGATACCAGTTTCTCAGTGTCTGGTTTTATGTTACTTAGTAGGAGTCTTTAATTACTATATTTAGAAAAATGTGATTAAAGGTGAGCAGTTCTGGTGGGTGGTTCCTACGCTTGGACACACGCAAAGGAGCTCCTGTGAGTTGAGACCTGAACACTTAGGCCCTTGGCCTGACTTTACTTGCCTGGGCAAAGACATGGAGTACGGAACACACTACAGAGGTGACTGGAGTTAAAGAGTCTCCTGGTGGCTGCTCAATTCTTGCTACAGCAGTGCTGTGTGTGGAGGCAGATTAAAGAATGACTAAGCAAGCCTTCATCCTAACGCTTTGTAGTGAGTGACACTGCTGTGCCTATACTAGTAGGCTGAAACACTGATGGCAAATCCCTTTATGCGCACAGAGCTGTAACCAGCTGCTCGCCAACAGAAGCTGCCTATTTGCCGGACTGACTCTCTCGCAAGAGTCATTTTAAGATGATCTTATGGGTAAAGAAGCTGCTCAGCCGACAAGGCTTTTCATGTAACTTCCTTGGAAGTTATTTTATACTAGTGTTGCTGAATATTATGTATGGCTGTGAGTCTGGGGCTAGGTAAATAATACTTGTATTGCTATTGGACATAGCTCAGCTGGAATGTGCTTGTTTAATACCTATTTCTCAGCGAAGATGCCTACATAACACAGGCTTTTCTGATAACTCAAATGTGTGGAAGAGCTATCTTGCCTTTATTTTGTGCTTCTCCTAAAATGACTGCATTTAATATCTGACATCAACTAGCTGCTGGAGATTATTGTATTTAAAATATATGCATGGTATAATGTCTGGGGGAAGATTATTTAACACAGCTGTCAATACAAAAACACTAGCTATCTAACCTGCAAGACTTTGCTGTACTATCAATTCCCTGCTAAGAGGAGGCTTAAAGGGACAGTATACTGTAAAATAGTTTTTCCCTTAATGTGTTTACAATTGCTTTTTTTACCAACTGCAGAGTAAAAAATGTATGAAAATTAGCTTTTTAAGGTTTGTTTCTGTATATTAAAGCTCTGATTTTGTGTTTTGAAGCCACAGCCTAATAAAATAGGTTGAGCTTGTAGGTATAATCAGATCTCATTACTGTATCACATTGTGTTCATATGCCTGCTTCTTTATCTTATATCTGTCCTTAAAACAATCACCAATACTTTGAGAGAACAATGGAAAATCAACATTTTATTACCTTATCTCTGCTTTATCGCACTGGGAGTGTAATTTCTTCTGCTGGCTGTGTTTACAAAGCTTATCTATAGCTGGTACGCGCGGCCACAAACTTTCAGAATAGGTGGGGATACCACATGCTAAATTAACAATTTCAAATGCCAATATAAGGGTAAAGGAGCTACTTGTAAACAATTTAATACACTCCAGCAGGTAAAGTGGATCATTGGGAACAAATTAAAGGGGAGACATTTTTTGAGTAAACTGTCCCTTTAAGTCGCTCTACTGTTAACTATAGTGGTATTAGAAATCTATAGGTGCACTATTTTTTCCGCAGTGAAGCTACCTGCATATTGTTGATTTGAGGATTAGATGGTGGAGTCTGCGTTATCTAAAGTTTATGTATGGCCTTAGCCAGGGGAAAGGTTATCTCTCTCAATTGTTGATACAAGTTTCAAGTTGTTTAGTCTATAATACTCTGTGGGAATTTTATCTACCAGCATAGCTGTACCTATACTACAAATACTCAGATTTACCTTCTTTCCCCCAGTGAAGATGCTTAGATATCTATATTGCTGTGATACGCTATTTTCTGTATCTTTAAATGGCTGGACTCCCTCGAGTTATACATTTGGCCCTAAGTTTGAGAGAGGATCATTTGGATGGTGTAACAAACAATACTAGGATATTAATGCTGTGAAATGCTTAATGTAGAATATGCAAATGTATTTGGTGCTTTTTTTTCCAGTTATCGTCAATTGCTGAGGCATTACCAACTCTATTTTAAAGGTAAAGTTTAATTATTTATGATTATCTATATCATTCTCTATATAGTTAGACTGTGTATAAAGTTTTCCAAAGTGGTGAAACTGTTTCTATATAAATTTTTTTCCAATAAAGTGATGGGATTTATATTTTCATGTTTATTGCGACTATAATGCTAGGAACTCAATTTTTTAAAATATAAGAATATATTACTAGTGTATTCTATAATATAAAAGGCCAAGTGTGTTTGTCCGAAGCTGTCATGCGCAGTAGAGACAGCGCGAGGACAAACACACCTGGCTTTAGAGTCTACCTGATCTGCTCCTGTCTGTGGCATGACAACAGTGGGCTTGGCCGGGAGTGGCAGGGCGTGGCGTGGGTGGGACCAGACTCGCGCATGCAAGAGAAAGATCAAAAGAGAGGGGGGAGAGAGAGAGAGAAAGAGAGGGGGGAGAGAGAGAGAGAGAGAAAGAGAGAGAGGGGGAGAGAGCAAAAGAGATGGAAAAGAGCACAAGAGAGGAGAGAGAGCAAAAGAGACCGGAGAGCACATTATAGGGAAGAGAGAGCAAAAGAGAGGGGGGAGAGAGAAAGAAAAAGAGAGGGGGGGAGAGAGAGCAAAAGAGAGGGGGGAAAGAGAGCGAGCAAAAGAGAGGGGGGGAAGAGAGCAAAAGAGAAGGGAGAGAGAGCAAAACAGAGGGGGAGAGAGAGAGAGGAGGAGAGAGAGAGAGGGGGAGAGAGAAAGAGAGGAGGGGGAGAGAGTGAGAACAAAAGAGAGAGAGAGAGAGAGATCAAACGAGAAGGGGGAGAGGGGGGAGAGAGAGAGCAAAAGAGATGGGGGAGAGAGAGAGCAAAAGTGAGGAGGAGACAGAGAGCAAATGAGAGGGGGAGCGAGAGAGAGCAAACGAGAGGGGGGAGGGAGAGAGAACAAACGAGAGGGGGGGAGGGAGAGAGAGTAAATGAGAGGGGGGAGGGAGAGAGAGCAAACGAGAGGGGGGAGGGAGAGAGAGCAAACGAGAGGGGGGAGGGAGAGAGAGCAAACGAGAGGGGGGAGGGAGAGAGTGCAAAAGAGAGGGGGGAGAGAGTGCAAAAGAGGGGGGAGAGAGAGAGCACAAAAGAGAGGGGGGAGAGAAAGCAAAAGAGGGGGGAGAGAAAGCAAAAGAGAGGGGGAGAGAAAGCAAAGAAGAGGGAGGAGAGAGGAAGCAAAAGATAGGGGAAAGAGCAAAAGAGAGGAGAGAGAGAGAGAGAGAGCAAAGAGAGGGGGAGAGAGAGCAAAGAGAGGGGAGATAGAGCAAAGAAAGGGGAGATAGAGCAAAGAAAGGGGAGAGAGAGCAAAGAGAGGGGAGAGAGAGCAAAGAGAGGGAGGAGAGAGCGAGCAAAAGAGGGGGGGAGAGAGAGCAAAAGAGAGGGGGGAGAGAGAGCAAAAGAGAGGGGGGAGAGAGAGCAAAAGAGAGGGGGGAGAGAGAGCAAAAGAGAGGGGGGAGAGAGAGCAAAAGAGGGGGGAGAGAGAGCAAAAGAGAGGGGGGACAGAGCAAAAGAGAGGGGGGACAGAGCAAAAGAGAGGGGGGACAGAGCAAAATAGAGGGGGACAGAGCAAAAGAGAGTGGGGGACACAGCAAAAGAGAGGGGGAGAGAGAGCAAAAGAGAGGGGGGAGAGAGAGCAAAAGAGAGGGGGGAGAGAGAGCAAAAGAGAGGGGGGAGAGAGAGAGCAAAAAAGAGGGGAGAGAGAAAGCAAAAGAGAGGGGGGGATAGCAAGGAGTGGGACCGCTGTACTGCAAAAAATGGCCCATGTGAACGGGCTTTAGGACTAGTTCATATATATTTCTTTAGCTGAAAGATCAACCAGAAAAAAATGCTCTTTTAGTTACTTAGATCTCTGATGACTTAAAGACTTACTTTATATTATTGGAAAGATTCATTTTTTGCCTGGAGCATAGCTGTATAAGTGCAACAACAAACTTTATAAAACAGCTTTGTTGAATAAAGCAGCAGGTCCTGACAGCCTTCCTTCTGAATATTATAAGATCCTTGCGGATCAGATTAATAGACCGCTTCTTGACTTTTTAGATTTTTATTATATTCAAAAGGGAAAAATATCTAAAGAATTTACAAAATCATATATCACGCTAATTTGTAAAAAGAATAAAAAAAACAAAAATCTCAGTTTGTATTGCTCAATATCGCTTCTTAAAGTAGATTAAAAATTACTGACAGGGATCATAGCTAGGAGAATGAAAACCTTTTTAATGGAGCTAATTCACCCAGATCAGACATGGTTTAGGCATCACAGATCCTCTTTCTCCTATTTAAGAAAAGTCCTTATTACACTGGATTATTTTTCGCATGATGAGAATAAGAAAAGGGAAGAAGTAAATACGGATAGGGCTATAATATCAATCAATGCAGAAAAAGCATTTGAGATCATTTATACGTCATTCGAAAAATTTGGATTCAGGGGCTTCTTCCTGTCTTTTATCAAGACTCTTTATAGTTGCACTCTCTCAGCCTTAATTATAAATGGGAACATCTCTTTAGATTTTCAATTAGCAAAAGGTACAAGACAGGGATGCCCACTATCCCCCCTATTGTTCAATCTTGCAATAGAATCACTAGTAATAACAATCAGAAATAAAATAAAAGTAATCAAAGTAGGGAATAAAGAATTACAAGTAGCATTGTATGCTGAAGACCTGCTTATATACATTAGTAATACAAAAATAAATATGCCTATTCTTAGTCAAATCTTTAAAGGGACACTCAAGTCAAAATTAAACTTCATTATTCAGATAGAGCAGCAACTTTAAACAACTTTCCAATTTACTTCCATTAACAAAATGTGCACAGTCTTTTTATATTTACACTTTTTGTGTCACCAACTCCTACTGAGCATGTGCAATAATTCACAGCATATACGTATATGTAGTTGTGATTGGCTGATGGCTGTCACATGATACGGGGGAGTGGAAATAGACATAACTTTGCAATTTATTTAACAAAAATCTACTACTAATTTGAAGTTCAGACTAAGTGCTATTGCATTATCTTCTTATCATGCATTTGTTGATTATGCAAATGTACAGTGTTGACTGGTCCTTTAAGGACTTCGGCTCTTTCACAGGATATAGAGTAAATACTGAAAAATCAGAGGTCTTATGGATAAACAATCTGATTCAAATTCTATTTTCAAAGACGCTCAATCACATATAAAATACTTAGGCATTAATATTTCCAGGTGGTGAATTACCCTGAAATCATTAATAAAATCTGTACAGACTTAAAGCGGTGGGCAACTTTACCCCTAACACTCATGGCTAAAATAAATCTGATAAAAATGGTAGTCTTTTCCAAGCTTTTATATTTTTTTACAAAATCTACCACTACTATTAAAATATAAATATATTCAAATCTTACATAAAGCCTTTTGTGGGGGGAAAAATACAATTGGGTCAGTATGGCGAAGATAATAGCGGATTGGGTAGCAGGAAAGGATAACTTTATGCTCAAAAATAACGAAGAAAATATGTAAGCTCCCTTCGCTCGAAAAGCCATTAATTCATATACCACTGAAAAAACTACCAGACATTATTAAAAAATGTTAATTTTCAAAAATCCCATAATTGCCTGGCAAAAGGTTTGCAAATCCATAGATCTCCTCCCTAATTTTTCTAAGTTTCTTCCATTAATGGGTAACCCGGATTTCCCAGTGGGGATGAATTCAAATATTTTTAAGCAAATACTTGAGCCTAATTGGACTAATGTTAAGTCTTTCGAACAAATCAAACAACAACAGTTTAATATTGATAATAACAGTTTTTTTTGCTTTTCTCCAAGCTAGACATTATTATACTTCCCACAAATTGAAATCCACATCACAACAGTGGAAAGACATAGAAGCAGGGATACATTTATTTAAAAATGGTATCTGCTCAATATCATACTGGTACAGGTTAATTCTTAAAAAGGAAGGAAAGAGCAATACCACTAAATTAACTACAAAATGGAGAAAGAAGATTCATTTAGTGGGGGGGATGATCTGATTACTAAAAGCATTGAAAGAGCATGCAAAGCTACGCTTCTCTCTTCTTGGCGTCCCATTTGAAGTTACTGAATTTTGCCTACATTACTCCAGACAAGCTCGCAAAATGGAATCAAGCTAGAACAGTGGCATTTTATAGGTGTAACCTTCCAAATGCAAATATTGCACACTGCTTAGGGCTATGTCCAAAAATCTAAAAAATTTGGGCTATGATCTCACATTGGATCTCCAAAATATTGAGTTTTAAGATTGAGATTAACATGTTAGATATTATATTTTTAAAAAGTAATGAAAGGGGACTTATTACGGCAAAGTTTATTAATTTTATTATATTGTGCGGTCGAAA
Source organism: Bombina bombina (assembly GCF_027579735.1). Taxonomy (NCBI): domain Eukaryota; kingdom Metazoa; phylum Chordata; class Amphibia; order Anura; family Bombinatoridae; genus Bombina; species Bombina bombina. The sequence goes on along the minus strand of NC_069500.1, from coordinate 1,213,677,891 downwards.
AGTAATCTTCTCCAGTTGGAAGTCACAGAAATCGCCAAGTTTAAAAAAACTACAAGAGCTAGTCAAAAATAAAATGATAATAGAACAATTCGATGCCCGTTATAATAGTTAGACTGAGGTCCCCACCTTTTTTTTGTAAAATGGGGGGGATTACATAATATCACACTCTCCAGTGGTACAAAAACAAATAATTAGTTCATTTATAAATACAATCTATCTACAGGAAGCCATTCTCAGAGGAGAATGTCACATAAATTAATAATATTGATGGAAAGCTAAGTTGGAGGGGGTTCAGGGGATAGTAGGGCGCTCTTCTCCGTATTCCCTTTTGGGAGTTTTCCTTTTTTTTTTTTCTTGCTGGTCTCTTCTTTAGCTATTTTTTTTTATCCTTTGATCTATGTTTGAGCCACCTTTCTTACAAGTAAAAGGAAGAAAAACTTCCAACAGTGTATTTTCATGCAATGTAATATTGTTGTACTTATTGTCTCACCTGTTTTATCAAATTATTATTATTATTGGGATGCCCAACACACAATAGGGGACAATTGACCGATTTATATTAGCTTTTGTATATAAACGTGGAAATGACTGATTTTTTTTACGCATTATATGTTTAAAATCACCAGTCTGCACCACAAACTTTATGAGATTCCAAATGGGAAAAGCAAAATGTTTATTTTTCCTTTGTATCTTTAGACTGTTAGTATATAAATAAAAGATTTAAAAAAATTTTTTTTATAAAAAAATGTATTCTACTTAATTGTAATGTAGTGCATACTGCAAAGTTTATTTCTAGTGACTGAAGACTAGAAAACCATTGTCAGATAACTATGTGCAAAGCTACTCAAGCTACTTAGACAGGCACAACATGCCTTTTGCTATATTTCCTGCTTCTATACAATAATTCTAAACTGTGCAGTAAACCAAACGTACTAATGTACACCACTGGCAAAACAAAGAATGAAAGCCTTCCGTACAAGCATCTGCAATCTGTTGCAGCCAGAGTATAAACCTTAAAAGCAGAGAGTGGTAAAATGGCAAATACAAAGCAAGAAAGTTGTTTCACTTTAGACATCTAGACTAAAATGCAACTAATTATAAACATTGAGCTTGAGGACCTACTAGTACTCTCTATGGTAATCCCAGCACCCCCTTTCATTACTATAAGTAATCCAGCCACACCCCAAGGGCAGTAGCACCCACTTTGGTATTCACTGGCCTTGAGTAATATAAAGGGTAACATGATGTTCCCATGTCGTAGGACTGTTAATATTCCTTATATGATCATTTGTTTACCAATACAAAAATAAAAATGACAAATACGGCCCCAGTGTGTACATGCAAAACATAAAGATGACCTGTTTCACACCTAAAAGCACTTGGCCTTCCCCTTCCTCGATTTTACAGCCATCCTCATTCTGAAGCTCAACAGCTGTTCCTTGCAATGGAATTCCTAGTGGTACTGAATGTTCACTGCTGAAAGGAAACCTAGATTAGTCAAATCTAATGTAAATGGCAAGTTATTTAAAAAAGACACTGGTTAAAAAATATTTGTAAAATTAGTTCCATAAAATGGTTTTAAGATAGATTTATTAAACAACAACCTTGACATTCCTACCACCATCAAGCGCCTGAAGAGCAGTGATGTAAACTAATTCAGCTCCCTAAACCCTTGTTATAAGCATGAAGCCATACAGTACCTGCCTGATGACAGTACAGTTAAAGGGACATTTATAGAAAAAATTATTTGCTCTTATTTGTTAGAGCAAAATTTTTTAACACTAGCAATGCAAATATTTACACACAGTTAAAGTATCACATGGGAAATACAGATAACTGCTGGTTGTTCAAAATTCTTATATTTCTTGAAACACCATAATTACATCTAGAATACACAAAAAGATTGTCAGGGCACACTGATGGATTTAATATATGAAAATGAATAAGCTCATGTATTAACACCTCTAAATTTTATTTTGTAAATGTTAGACAGGCACTGATTATGAGCAACATTTATTTTGCTCTTAAGGTGCCAGACTGACTCAAACATATGATAGAAAATGTTTGGTTATTATCATCACCTAAAAAAATATTTTATTTTATTTCTATCTTAATTTGAGTAAGGTTAAAAATCATTCACTCTTTATTTGTTAAAATTCCTGCATGCAGCTATTAGATGAATAGCTAAAAGTACCTGTTCATCCATACAAATATCACTAAAAAAAGAAAATGTATGCTTACCTGATAAATGTATTTCTTTTTTGACACGATGAGTCCACGGATCATCTTAATTACTAATGGGATATTCACCTCCTGGTCAGCAGGAGGAGGCAAAGAGCACCACAGCAGAGCTGTTAAATAGCTCCTCCCTTCCCTCCCACTCCAGTCATTCGAAGTTAGGAAAAGAAAGGAAAAGCCAAGGTGCAGAGGTGTCTGAAGTTTACTATAACCCAAAAGCTGTCTTAGAAGAACAGGGCGGGCCGTGGACTCGTGTCAAAAAAGAAATAAATTTATCAGGTAAGCATAAATTTTCTTTTCTTTTTTAAGACACGATGAGTCCACGGATCATCTTAATTACTAATGGGATCCAATACCCAAGCTAGAGTACACAGATGATACGGGAGGGACAAGACAGGGAACCTAAACGGAAGGCACCACTGCTTGAAGAACCTTTCTCCCAAAAGCAGCCTCAGCCGAGGCAAAAGTGTAAAATTTGTAAAATTTTGAAAAAGTGTAAGAGAGGACCATGTTGCAGCCTTGCAAATCTGTTCCACAGAAGCTTCATTTTTGAATGCCTATGAGGAATCAACAGCCATCGTAGAATGAGCCGTAACCCTCTCGGGAGGTTGCTGTCCAGCAGTCTCATATGCGAAACGTATGATACTCTTCAGCCCAAAAGAAAGAGAAGTAGCCGTAGCTTTCTTTCCGTTACGTTTTCCAGAGAAAATCACAAACAAAGAAGAAGACTGACGAAAGTCCTTAGTCGCCTGTAAGTAAAACTTTAAAGCACGGACCACGTCTAAATTGTGCAGAAGACGTTCTTTCTGAGAGGAAGGATTAGGACACAAAGAAGGAACAACAATCTCCTGATTAATGTTCCGATCAGACACAACCTTAGGAAGAAATCCTAATTTAGTACGTAAAACCTTATCTGAATGGAAAATAAGGTAAGGAGATTCATACTGCAATGCCGAGAGCTCTGACACTCTACGAACCGAAGAAATAGCAACAAGAAATAAAACTTTCCAAGATAACAACTTAAAGGGACAGTCTAGGCCAAAATAAACTTTCATGATTCAGATAGAGCATGTAATTTTAAACAATTTTCCAATTTACTTTTATCACCAATTTTGCTTTGTTCTCTTGGTATTCTTAGTTGAAAGCTTAACCTAGGAGGTTCATATGCTAATTTCTTAGACCTTGAAGCCCACCTCTTTCGGATTGCATTTTAACAGTTTTTCACCACTAGAGGGTGTTAGTTCACGTATTTCATATAGATAACACTGTGCTCGTGCACAAGAAGTTATCTGGGAGCAGGCACTGATTGGCTAGACTGCAAGTCTGTCAAAAGAACTGAAAAAAGGGGCAGTTTGCAGAGGCTTAGATACAAGATAATCACAGAGGTTAAAAGTATATTATTATAAATGTGTTAGTTATGCAAAACTGGGAAATGGGTAATAAAGGGATTATCTATCTTTTAAAACAATAAAAATTCTGGTGTAGACTGTCCCTTTAATATCTAAGGAATGCATAGGCTCAAACGGAGCCCATTGAAGAACTTTGAGAACTAAATTAAGACTCCATGGAGGAGTAACTGGTTTGAACACAGGCCTGATCCTGACCAAGGCCTGACAAAAGGATTGTACATCTGGAACATCTGCCAGACGATTGTGTAACAAAATAGATATGGCCGAGATTTGACCCTTTAGGGAACTTGTCGATAAACCTTTCTCCAAACCCTCTTGGAGAAAAGACAAAATTCTAGGAATTCTAACTCTACTCTATGAGTAGCCCTTGGATTCACACCAATAGAGATATTTACGCCAAATGTTATGGTAAATCCTCCTAGTTACAGGATTACGAGCCTAAATCATGGTCTCTATGACCGATTCAGAAAACCCCCGTTTGGATAAAATTAAGCGTTCAATCTCCAAGCAGTCAGCTTCAGAGAGACTAGAGTTGGGTGAAGGAAGGGTCCCTGAATCAGAAGGTCCTTCCTCAACGGGAGTCTCCAAGGTGGCAGAGATGCCATCTCCACCAAATCCGCATACCAAATACTGCAAGGCCAGGCCGGTGTTATGAGAATCACCGAAGCCCTCTCCTGCTTGATTCGCGCAATTACCCGAGGAAGAAGAGCAAACAGAGGAAATAGGTATGCTAGACTGAAGGTCCAAGGGGCCGCCAGAGCATCTATCAGTGCCGCCTGGGGGTCCCTGGACCTTGACCCATATCTCGGGAGCTTGGCATTCTGACGAGATGCCATGAGATCCAACTCCGGCTGACCTCACTTGAGAATCAGGTCGGAGAACACTTCCGGATGGAGTTCCCACTCCCCCGGATGAAATGTCTGCCTGCTCAGAAAGTCCGCTTCCCAGTTGTCTACCCCTGGGAAGTGAATCGCCGACAGACAGCAAGAATGGGCCCCCGCCCACTGAATAATCTTGGATACCTCCTTCATCGCTAAGGAACTCCTCGTTCCTCCCTGATGATTGATGTAAGCCACTGAAGTTATGTTGTCCGACTGGAACCTGATAAACTGGACCGTGGTTAACTGAGGCCAGGCCAGAAGAGCATTGTAGATCGCTCTCAGTTCCAGAATGTTTATGGGGAGAACAGACACTGACTGAGTCCAAACTCCCTGAGCCTTTAGGGAACCCCAGACTGCTCCCCACTCCAGAAGGCTGGCGTCTGTTGTCACAATCACCCAAGATGCTCTGCGAAAGCAGGTTCCCTGGGAGAGATGATCCAGAGACAACCACCATTGAAGAGAGTCCCTTGTCTCCTGTTCCAGAGTTAATCGAGGAGACAAGTCCATTGCCGCCACCATCAGCCCTATTAGCTCCATGCACTGAGCCACTGACGGCCGAGGAGTGGACTGAAGGACTCAGCAAGTATCTATGATTTCCTGACTTCTGTCAGAAAAATCTTCATGGACAATGAGTCTGTAACGTTGCCCAAGAAAATGACTCTTGTACATGGGACTAGGGAACTCTTTCCCAAATTTACCTTCCACCCGTTAGTTCTCAGGAAAGATAACACTATGTTGGTGTGGGAGCTTGCTAGTTGAAACGATGGCGCCTGGACTAGAATGTCATCCAGATAAGGCGCCACCCCCTATGCCCCTTGACCGAAGTACCGCCAACAGAGACCCCAGAATCTTTGTGAAGATTCTGGGAGCAGCGGCCAGGCCGAAAGGAAGAGCCACGAATTGGAAGTGTTTGTCCTGAAAGGCAAATCTTAGGAACTTGTGATGATCCCTGTGAATAGGAACATGTAGGTATGTGTCCTTTAAATCCACAGTTGTCATGAACTGACCCTCCTGGATTAAGGTAAGAATGGAATGAATAGTTTCCATCTTGAAGGACGGCACTCTGAGAAATTTGTTTAGACTCTTTAGGTCTAAAATTGGTCTAAAGGTTCCCTCCTTTTTGGGAACCACGAACAGATTGAAATAAAAACCCTGACCCTGTTCCTGTACTGAGACGGGAACAATTACTCCCAGGACAATGAGGTCTCTTACACAATGTAAGAACGCCTCTCTTTTTGTCTGGTCTGCAGATAATCTTGAAAGAAGAAACCTGCCTCTGGGAGGAAAACTTTTGAACTCCAATTTGTATCCCTGAGACACTATTTCTATTGCCCAGGGATCCTGAACGTCCCGAACCCAATCCTGAACGAAGAAGGAAAGTCTGCCCCCCACCAGATCCGGTCCCAGAGAGGGGGCATGCCCTTCATGCTGTTTTGGATTCAATAGCAGGCTTCTTGGATTGTTTACCTTTGTTCCAAGACTGGTTGGGTCTCCATGTAGGATTAGATTGCTCCTGCTTAGAGGAAGAGGAAGAATTTCCCTTGAAATTTCGAAAGGAACGAAAAATTACTCTGTCGTCCCTTTTGTTTGTTTCTCTTATCCTGAGGAAGGAGATGACCCTTACCTCCCGTGATATCAGAAATAATTTCCGTCAGGCCAGGTCCAAACAAGGTCTTCCCCTTGTAAGGAATCGCTAAAAGCTTAGATTTAGATGACACGTCCGCAGACCAAGGTTTTAACCATAAGGCTCTGCGGGCTAGGATAGAGAAACCCGAACTCTTAGCTGCCAGTTTGATAATCTGAAGAGAAGCGTCCGTAATAAAAGCATTAGCTAGCTTCAGAGCTTTTATCCTGTCTTGGATCTCCTCCAAAGAAGTCTCAGTCCTGAGAGACTCGGACAAAGCATCAAACCAATATGCTGCTGCGCTAGTGACTGTCACAATGCACACAGCAGGTTGTAATAGTAGACCCTGGTGAACATAAATCCTTTTAAGGAAACCCTCTAACTTCTTATCCATAGGGTCTTTGAAAGCACAACTATCCTCTATGGGAATAGTGGTTCTCTTGGCTAAGGTGGAAATAGCTCCTTCCACCTTAGGAACCGTTTGCCAAGCTTCCTTAAAAGAGTCAGCTATGGGAAACATCTTCTTAAAAATAGAAGAAGGAGAAAAGGGAATGCCTGGTCTCTCCCACTCCTTAGTAACGGTCTCCGAAGCTTGCTTTGGAACCGGAAATACATCAGAGTACGAAGGAACTTCGAAATATCTGTTCTAGCTTAAACCTAAAGGTTACAATCTCTGAATCCGTCAGAGTCAATGAACCTTCTGAATCTGAGATTTCCCCCTCAGATGAAACAGCAGTACCCTCCTCTTCATGGCCTTGGGAGGGTACCTCCGAAACTGCAATAATTGCATCAGAACTGACTGAATGTCTGGTTTTCCTTTTACGTTTGCCCTGCAATATTGGGAAAGCAGACAATGCATCAGAAATTGTAGAAGACATGAGAGAAGCAATGTCCTTTAAAGTAACTGCAGCGGGAGCTATAGCAGAACTTCAGGGCACTGCTTGTGTGGGCGGTAAATTTTGGGACGCTTGGGGAGAAAGCTGCGGCATACCTTGAACCTCATCATTAGACTCTTGGACAGTATCCGCCTTTGAAAAGTTTTGCTCAGAAAAAATATTTTCCCTATAGTTTAAAGTCCTCTCAATACATGAGGGACAGAAAGGGATAGGTCGTTCCACATTTGCATCAAAACACAAGGAGCAACTAACACTTTGCAAGTCTCCTTGGTCCATACTGAGTTCCAATAGTATAATTATGCAATAAAAACTTAAATTTTACCCCAAAAAAATGTATGCAAAAAATGTTACTGTTCCTTTAAATTCGAAAGAGCAACTTTTTTACTGTACGATCAAAAAGTGTACTCACAGAGGTTATAAATCAATAAAAATGAATTAATTTCTATGTAGACACCCCTACACCTCAGCAACTCTGCTGAGGTGCCTACCTGCCAACCGGACTTCACTCCCACTTGTTGAACTGAAACGATCCGGGGCTACAGCGATACAAAACCAGAACAACACTGGAACAAATAACACTAGAACCGCCTGCTTTAATGTGATTAGAAAACCATGCAATTCTAGTGACACGGTCCTCATCTGTCTCTGCCACAGAAGAGATGCTGAATACTGCGCAGATCCCGGAAGCGCGCAAAATTGAAGCCCCGCCCATCGTGGGCGTTACTGCATTCTCACCCGACAGGCTTATTATATGTTTAAGCCGTAGGAACCACCATTAGTAAAATTTAAAAATAGCTCAACTCCCAGCCCCAGTGCCTGCAATTATGGCTGTCAAGTACCCTCCTGTCCAGAGAGCTTGATGTCCCAAATATAAAGAGCTCCTGATTCCAATGAACCTTATATTTTTAATTGAATAAATTAAAGTGCCCACTTTCCTCTGAGTTAAATGCCTTTTGACCCCAGAATAAACAAGTCAGCACTTACTTTAAAAATCTGCCCGACAGCAGGGCAGCACAGCAGGTTTATGAGGTCCTCTTCCCTCACATAGCCCTGTGGATAAAGATAAAGTCTGAGTAATCTTAGTTAAGCCATCAGAGTTAGGGCAGCATCAATGTATGGGAGACACAGTGAGAATTATGTCCCACAAATTCCCATTGCTCTAAAGCCACCAAGACTCTACTGAAGAGATTGATATGGACTACGCTACACACTAGAACAAAGCAGCACAATCTTGCACTACTTTAAAAAAAAAAAACTCTTGATTGAAGAATCTATACTAACACCTCACTTTACCTCTTCCTATCACTAACGTAGGCAAAGAGAATGACTGGGGTGGGAGGGAAGGGAGGAGCTATTTAACAGCTCTGCTGTGGTGCTCTTTGCCTCCTCCTGCTGACTAGGAGGTGAATATCCCATTAGTAATTAAGATGATCCGTGGACTCATCGTGTCTTAAAAAAGAAATAGGTGACTTCCGGTGGGTGGCGTTCCAAGATGGCTGCTTCCCTCTGAAGCTCTGAAGTATCTAGAGAAAGAATACCTTTATGCAGCCTGAACATATAGCCATCTGCATATCTCTTGACAGCTACGTGTCCGAGAATCAAGGCGGATAGAGAACCTATCATCTTCTCTCCCACGGAGGTCATATTAAAAGTAAAAGCCGTTTGGCATAGTGGCGTGTCTTTAAGCTCCACACTATACACAATACTTCTCATGGAACCGTATTTGCTGGCTTCCTTCCCGATGGGGGTAGAAAATTATATTACTGCACAGTTACTTGAAACTTTCCTGCCTATGCTAGATCGCTTATCCTTATTTACATGAAGCGATTCGGTCAGCTGAAGGGGCCTACTCCAAGGACCTTGACTCTAGAAGTGAGCGAACTGGCTTCCCAGTGAAAATCCCGCAACACTTACCCGCTACAAACATACAAGGACCCGCTCCATTTGATGACCCGGTAATCCTTTGCTCAGAGCTGGCTGAGGGATCTTTGTCTTGCCGCATGGAATGGACTCTGCACTCACCTGCTATGGTCATTGCGAGACCGGAGAGGCTCTGTGAAACCTGTGTATTAGGCACTTCAGTGGAAGATTCAACTCTGTGCACTGAAAGGCAGGGTATGGAATAATTACTTGTACCTGGGTTGCGACAAGACTTATCCATTGCACATGTTGAGAACTTAGCCCCAGAGATTGGTGGCGGCTTTCCGGATGCCCCGCAGCCCTCAGGCCTCGACCCACAGTGGCCTCTTTCTGATACACCACTTGGTTTCCCTGCACTTACAGGAGGCACGGACATGTTTTCCCCCCAGCGTTTGCAGTTACTGGTTGGATTGCCTCTCCTGCACTGTATCACACACCGAGCAGGCTGGTTGCCTGTCCACGGTTCCTTGGGAATACCCGGACTTATCCGCAGAGCAAGGGGCATCAGCTAATATCTCCTCCCCAGACTAACTCACGCATCGTCATGGTGCGGCTCCACTTTGTTTGGCGGGTCACACTGGTACCGGGGAGAATTAACATCACTTCTGTGCAACCCTAGTTACAGAGGCTTCAGCATGTTTCACCTTCTCGGCATGGATCTGCAGTGGGACAATGTGTGACTGGTACAATGTACAGTTGAAGTTGTGTGTTGGTTTGGTTAGTTATTCGTGTTGTCTTATTTTAGCACAGTGTTTTGACTTGTTTAAATAATATCGCTGTCAGTGTCTTCATTGAAATTATCATACCAGAGACATAACGAGCGGGCTGAGCTCCCGCGACTCCATTCAGACATACTTCCTCCTACTCTGTAGAAGCCCCCACCTGCATGTTCCTAGGCCCTAGCGTGGCACTGATTTTATGAGACCGATTCAACACGGATATGACCACAACCCTGCTAAATTATCTGTGGTAGACTCTTGGGGCGAATCACTTTGGCAAAGGCGATAACACACCATAACAATTACTTGCGGTGCTGCCTGAAGGGCTTTTACATCTGTACTGTTATCGTTTTGTATTAACTCATCCTTGGCCCTGTTAGCCACTTGCTTCGTTTTATATTTTCGTTTTTTTTTTCAATATAAGAGAGACTCTGGGAGAATTCATGAGAAAAAATTGCCATACTATATAAAGACTCTTCGAACTGCATAGCATCATGCAAGATACTTGCCGACTGTAATAAGGTTTCTCATATCGATTCATGTAGTGCATTCTGTTTGTTTGGCTCCTTAATGTTCAACCCATGCTGATCTTATATATAATTATTATCCAACGCACTTCCTCCGGTAGTGAAATATTTTGCATATAACAATCACACTGGGGAAGCTACCCACGCAACTCTGGATTCTAGTGGGGTTTTTTCTTCTCTTTTTTTTTTTTTAAGTGCCTGTATGTATCATGTTTTGGGATATTTTTTTGCATTAGAATGTTGTCACCTGTCCTCGGCACCCATGGGATTACCCTTAATGTGGCGGTCCTTTCAGTATTGATGATAGGAAATGTAAAACAATTTCCTTATCGCCCTATCACAAATGTAGGCACACTCATACCGCACGCTCTACCTTGTAAAGGGTCTGTATCTTTACAATACCAGTTTTTATAAATATACAAATTTTAACTAGTTGGTCATACATATAACACTCATTCACCCCCCCCCCCCCCCCGAATTCATGTATAGAAAAGAATTTCCTATTGTGATATTTTTTAAAGCCATACTGAATTTCTCATGTTATAGTTATAGTATAGAATAAAAGCATATATGCTATACTTACACATGATCATCATACTTCCCTTAAACACTCCCATTATTTTAATATAAACATTACTACCTAGAATCGCACCTCCACATGAATAATCTCCTACGGTGATCTTCCACACCCAAAAAGTCAGCTTAACTCACTTTGTAAGGCCTTTTTATATTTGTATGAACACTACTTCTTACTCCCAAGGTACTACAGATGCATTATTGTCGGTCAACCCTAATTAATATGGGCATCAATATTGAATTTGCAGGGTGGAGTGTATGTAATTGGGAGAGCGTGCTAGTTCTCAGTTTTATTTTGTTTTTGTTTGTTTCGGTTCTTTTGTTTTGTTTTTTTGGGGTTTTTTTTGGTTTTGGTTTTTAGATGTTTAGTTTGTTATGTTAGTTTACATAAAAAATAAAACCATATCATTGTGGTGCAGATGAGTACACATACTGGAGCGCTCTCTAACCCATGCAAGTCTTGTACAGACCTCAATGTAAATGTACACACTGTATTCTACCATATCTGATAATGTACATTGCTATATCATGTTGCCTTATCAATTATCTTATCACATCCTGCGTGATGTGTCATTGATATGTGACTTATTACTGTACCCTTTGTTGGCTATAAATAAAATTATAAAAAAAAAAAAAAAGAAATAGGTGCTTGTTTCCACAATCACATTACTTGTTTAACAAACAACCCCGACGAAGATCTGCACTCTGAATCTATTAAGTGCATACAAACCTTTATAACAAATAAAGAGTGTATACATTTTTATTGTGAAATAAATATATATATATATATTTTTTATCTTACTCAAGATAAAAGTGAAATAGATATTTTTTTAGGTGAAGCCTAATAACCAAACATTTTCATTATATGTTTGAGTATGTCCAGCACCTATAGAGCAAAAAAAATTCTTCTGAATATATTAAATCTAGCAGTATGCGCTGACAATCTTTTAGTGTATTCTATGTTACTTTTAAGCTTTGTAGTGGCAATTCTTCCCATAGTCATAGCGACACCTGAACAAGCTCTTACTCTTATCTCAAGCACTTCCTATACATAAACATATTTTCACCGTAATTATATGTAGGTAAAGCACAAATGCAATTCAAACAAAGAGAAACAGAGAATAATTTATTTGCATTCCTCACCATGTCTCAGAAGTTAGCATTTTTTCTGGAATCTCATAAAAAGTTGCCCAACTTGATACCTCCGTTATTCCGTAAAGATTAAATATGCGTGTTTTGTTTCCCAGTTCTCTCCAGCATCTGATGACATCTATGGCTGGAAATGGTTCCCCACCAAGTGCTAAAATGCGAAGTGATGTTTCTCTGGATAACACAGATGATTGGATGGAATATGAGCTAAACCGTCTCAAAAAAGTGGGTGTTACCTAAAGACAAATGATGACGTTTATACACAGACACGCAATGAAGTCTTAGTTATTTTAGGAGATGTTGCTAACTCAATTTAAAAGGGACATAAAGAGATAGTAAACATCACATTATTTCAGTACAGGTTATTAAAGTATCTGCTGAACACAATTTCAGTGCTAAAAAAAATGCATTTTAATGGTTATATTTTATCTTTCATTTTCAGCTGGCAGAGGTACTGCCCAAGCATCTGAAATCAATATGTCTCTGTTAGAGGTAGAAGAGTTTGCTGTACATTGTGTATAGAAAGCAACTTAAAATATTATGTGCTATGGAAAGCAGCATTATATCCCCTGAATAATGTCATCCTGCAGTCGTATGCTACATCAAGTGGCACGTGACAAAGTTAGTCTGTAGCCAACTTATAGTGAAAATTTAAATACATTAAAGAATTTAAGTTTATCACTAGGGGCACTACATGTCTAGGTGTTTAACCTCTGCAAATTTAAAATAGCGCTCAGGAGACGCAGAGAACTGCTTGTCCCAAGCAGAAATTGCTGGTGACCCAATCAGCAGTGGTAGTTGCACGAAACATCTGCACCACAGCCGCCTCTGATTGACTCACTGGCAGTTTCTACTCAAGAACAACAGTTTTCTGCAGCTCCCAAGTAATATTTTAGCTATGTGTTTAAACCATGTGCGGGGGTTAAAACTTAGACTTGCAAGGTCACTAGTCATAAAATGACAATTAATTAAGGTATGCAAAAAAAACAAAAAACAATTACTACCCTTTAATCAGTGAGTAACGTATACTATAGGCCTTACTAGCCCTGGATGGAATTAATAACCAGACTTATTCAGCAACAAGGCAAACTCTGCTGGCACTTATTTGGCACTATGCTTACTCTGCTGAGCTTATTATTTTCTTGCTCCCTCTAATTAAAGGACTTTTTAATTCTACATATCTGTATCAGGAGTATAAAAAAAATCACAATTTAAATATGTTAACTAATGTATTCAGGGCCATCTTTAACACAGGGCACAAGGGGCAGCTGCCCTGGGCCCAGTCTCTGTTAAGGGGCCCAAGAGTTTATGCCAGACTGCTGATGTGACATGGGGAACACATACATTCAGTCCTAATACTGTCACAGTAAAAAGTACTCTGCTTATATTTTTTTAAAAACTGTGCCAGACCGTGACGGTGTCATGTGACATGCCAAGCTAGTGCCATGTGCTGTTTTAGATGTGCACTGTGCAGCACTGAATGCAAAGCCCTAACTCGGCATCCAGCCATTTCCCACTGCATCAGAAAAGGTCCTACTGGGGTTACCACTGTTACCAGGTAACTGCTCTGGTGGTGGGGATTGTTTCTGGGTAGGGCTGACTGTAGGCGCATGCAGCAGAAAGCTGGAGCGGCAGGCACATGAGGATTTGAGCATCTGTGCAGCTGCATACACTGCTCTCTTCAGTCTTGAGGCTGTGTGACTCATCTCACACTGTATCCATGCAGCCTTGGACAGACAGCATCCAGTCTACTGGTCCCCTTAGCCCTGCTCTTTCTGCTGTGGCCCTAAGATCAACTAACTGAAGTTTGTTAGGGGAATAGTGCTTTGTAGAAAGGTGTCAGTGGGAAGAATAAGTGAGTGCACACACGCCCCTCCCCATGCAGCATGGACTAGTTCAGGGTGAGAGGGAACTTGTTCCTAGCAAAGAAGCGACATGTGCTGGTGTGGCTGATGTATAGCGTCATGCTGATACTTCACACATTAATGTAAGGTTTATTTTTATAGTTTTTATTTTCTCTCTGTCTCAGATTTTACAGCTTCCCATAGTAGTTCTGCTGTTCCAGTCAGTAAACTTATATTTGTCTGCACCTCCATGCTTCCTCCTTTACCTTGCTTTGCTCCTGTTGGCTGCCCTAAATCTCTTTAACCAGCTAACCTCACACCAGAATCACATTCAAAAGAATATTAAATGAATCCACAGTGGAGGAATTTATATATTTATTTACTTATTAGTACTGCTTAGGTCCAGTTTCACATATTGCAATTTTTTTTTTTAAATGATTAGCCCAGCAGTGGATGATCCACCACTGGGCTAATAATAAAAAAAAATTGATTTAGTTGTTTTTTGGGATGATGGGGTGGAGAGAGAAATTGCATGGGGTGGGGCCTAAGAAATTTTTTGTCCAGGGTCGAATCAATATTAAAGACGGCCCTGAATGTATTCATAATTAAAAGGTTAAGTTACAGCTCTTTATTTTAATTTTGAACAGGGGATGTATGCCTGGACCCTAGGGACTGTTTGTTCCATGGCTGATAAGCAGAATACCAATGTTTTATTATAGTGGCACACTCCAGAGGCATAAAAACAAATAAGTACAGGAATATCTGATTTACAAAAATTCATTTTGAAGTATTTTTTTTCCTTTGTTTCATTCAGTTAACCTTTGGTCCTTACCTGCAGCACTGTCACTTTATGCTTGTGAAACAAAAGGTCACACAGTTTATGTGGCATCATTCTGATGGAGTCTGGCACAAGCAGAAGACAAGCTCCAGTGGAAAGAGCCAAGAACAACTCAACAACAGAGGGGTCAAATGTCAGTGGTGAAGCCAAGAACAGCCGGTCATGTGGTTTGATGTTGAAGATGGATCTATGAGAACGTAACAATACATGACTGTTCAATAAAGTTTGTAAGTGTAAATAAAGAGTTAAAAAAGCAACATGTTTTAAATAGGGCCAAAGAGCAACAAAATGTTGATTGCATCTTTATCGCTCTATTTTTGTATACAGAAGAGTAACATAACTAACCTTTTTTTTAAAGATATTAATTCAGGGGCTATAGAACTGCTAAATACACATTCATGTCAATCTGATCCGACATGATGCAAGACCAGGGAGACAAAGAGCTTCTGCTTTAAAGGGATTCTGTACTGTACATGATTTCTCCTTAAAGGGACACTGAACCCAATTTTTTTCTTTTGTGATTCAGATAGTTGCTTAAAATTGCATGCTCTTTCTAATTTACTCCTATTATCCTTTTTTCTTTGTTCTCTTGCTATCTTTATTTGAAAAAGAATGCATCTAAGCTTTTTATTTTTTTGGTTCAGTACTCTGGACAGCACTTTTTTTTATTGGTGGGTGAATTTATCCACCAATCAGCAAGAACAACCCAGGTAGTTCACCAAAAATGGGCCAGCATCTAAACTTACATTCTTGCATTTCAAATAAAGATACCAAGAGAATGAAGAAAATTTGATAATAGGAGTAAATTAGAAAGTTGCTTAAAATGTCATGCTCTATCTGAATAATGAAAGAAAAAATTTGGGTTCAGTGTCCCTTTAATGTGATCCCAATGACTTGCTATAAAAGCTGCCTTGTATTAAATGTATTGTCACTTTCTCCTTTGGGTTTATTCTTGCATTTGAAAAAGCTAATTGGGCTCAATAAAACCACCACCCATGATGACAATATAAATATTTTAAAGACCCCTTGCTTTTGTGTAAAATTGTTCTTTTGACATGCTCCCTAGAGAGGCCAAAAAGCAAGTTCTGTAACCTGCAGCAAATCAAATAATGGGTTTAGGCAATTTGCAGCATTTTGAAAACGTAGGTATTGGTCAGAACATAGAGATATACCATTAGTTATAGCCTAGTTTTGGATATAATTGCTAGAAATCATTGTCCCCTACCATACAACATAATTGTGTCTGGTCTCCAAAAAACAAAAACAAAAGACCTTCTTTAACCATCTCCTTTGCTCTGCTTACTCTCCCCTGGAATTTCAGACCCCATTACAAGAGTTTATAGATCTCCCGTTGCACTTCAGAACTCCTTACCTATTTATCAACTCACCTACAAGTTTCATAGCCTAAAACATCTTTCCTGTAAAGTCACCTATTCCCATTATGTCATACACCCCCCTGAATGAGACCTCTACTGGCGTGCACTTGTTTCCTGATGGGCACTGAACTATGATCAAATGTACAACGTGCATCAGACAATTCTTTTTACTCTACAACTCCCCACTTACATTGAAAGCCCTCTCAGAAGCAGTATCCACAAATCATTCTGTATTATTCTTTACAGCGTTATGTACAAGTTATTGTAAAGTATTATATTTCAGACTGATAACGCAAGTTCCTGTCTGCACTGTCTTATTGTGAAAGTTATGGTGGAAAATCAATAGAATATAAAAAGGTAGTATTCAATTATTTACAGTCCCCAATATTCAGTCTCAATATTGTACGTATAATATAAAGTCTTTATACTTATTTCTCTTTAGTCTCCATGGTAAACCTTTTTCTTGTTTCAATCTCAAAGTGGACAATTTAAAATATATTTCAGTATTTGGATTTTCTTTATGTCCATAATAAACCAATGTTTGTCAGGGAGTATATACAAATATTGTGGTATTAACTTTAACTTTACATTTCCAATGTGTAAACTCTGCTGTGTCATATGTATGGGAGAACATTTTTGAGTACAGTGGGCCAATATAGTGTATCTACTCAATGAAGCAGCAAGATAAATATAAACAGTGTATTGCTTTCAATGGAGTGGAGAAGTCAGAAATAATAAATTTTAGTTTGTCCTTGCTGTGAGCAGAGAAATAAAAAAACATCTCATAGCTTTTAAGTCAGTTTACAATACTTGGAACTTACCGTAGATGGTGAATATTTGGCACGATACAAGAATGAGGTACGCTGACAACTTTGGGGGTGCCTGTTGACCCAGATGTATGTAAAACATAAGCTAAACCATTCCCACTGTGAATGTCAACGTGCTCTGCACACATCTGATGCTCTGTACACCTTAGAGCATTTCCAGTATGTTGCTTAGGGATGTCAGTCACATATACATGCTCATTTCCTAATTGCACAATATCCGAGTGTTTAAACAGTGTTACATCAAGATGTTGTACTGGAGACGAATTCTGTTCTGTCCAATTTCTGAAAAGTAGCTTAAACTTCTATAGAAGAAAATAGGTAGTGTAAGAATATTGTACCAAATAACACTTGCTTGACACATTGGGGCCTATTTATCAAAGATCTTGCGGACCTGATCCGACAGTGTGGATCAGGTCTGCAAGACCTTGCTGAATGCGGAGAGCAATACGCTCTCCGCATTTAACATTGCACCAGCAGCTCACAAGAGCTGCTGGTGCAACGCCGCCCCCTGCTGACTCAAAGCCAATCGGCCGCCAGCAGGGAGGTGTCAATCAACTCGATCGGGTTGATTTACGGCGATTCCTGTCTGCCTCATCAGACCGCTGCTTCATAACTCGTGTTTCTGGCGAGTCTGAAGACTCGCCAGAAACACGGCCCTTCAAGCTCCGTTCAGAGCTTGATAAATGGGCCCCATAGACTGATTTTCTCTATAAATTAGAATAATTTGAATAAAAATGTGATTCAGTTCTCAGACTATTTGCTACAAAGCATTAGGTTAAAGTTATGCATAACACGGAACTCCTCCTTCTTCCATATTGGAAAACAAATATTTTAAATGTCTGTGAAGTGACATATTTTAGTGCTCTGTGAGCAATTAGATGTTCTGATATGCATGATTTGTTATACAGTGCAAAAGAGAGTTCCTTACATGTTTAAATAGCTGTAATGTACTTTGTGTGTATTAGGCAGTCATAATAGTGGAAATGAACTATATTCAGGAGTTTAGTGGGGCTAAAATTCTAGCAACCGTGACAGGTTAAGTTTATCAGGAGCCTGCTGACCAAGCAAACCTTATTCATGATCCTATGGGGTTATCAAGCTATTTTATTTCACAATAGCTCAACAGCACTGCCTGTCAGACATAGGAAAGATAGACTTTAGATTGACTCAGCTTCATAAAGCTCAGTAGGTCAGGATTGTTAATGTCCTTAAAATTAGAGGGGGAGTTTGTAACTGCTTACTATGTATGTTATAAATACATTTACAAATCATCATCATATCGTATTAATCTATACTCTGCTATGTCTCTGGTGTGAAAATAGGTGTTCAAAAATTGTATCTAAAAAAAATCTACCCACCTCAACTTTGTTATTTTCCACAATTATGAACTTCAGGCCACACCTTTCCATTAAAGGTGAAGTAAACTGTGATGGAGCACTTGGATCTATTGGGCAGTATGTTGCTGGTACCATAAGAATACTGTGAAGAAAAAGAGACATGGGTAAGCTAGACAGCACACACAAATATAAAAATATTAAATGGACATTAGACTGTAAAATTTGACTCACCTTTACGTGTTCCCAATTAAAAAAAAAAAAAAAGTATTAAAGGTAAGGGAAATGTTTTTCTTTATGTTTATTTTTGTATTTGACATATGTTGATTTGCCTCACTTTAACCAACCCCATTGTTCTCAAGGTCCTACCCTTTTAAAAGGTCTAAACCTGTAGGAAAAAGCATACCTGCCCATGTTATCACTCTCTATATGAAAAGGCAAATAGTTAGGTATTAAAATTATCGGTGGGGGTTCAAACAACAAAAATAGTTATTTCACCTACAACAATATCTTGTTCTCCCACCCCCATTCAGAGGTTGATTTCTCTTGCTGCGTCCTGTTTACCTAGGTTTTTTACAGGGGATAATGCAGTAATCATATTTTCAGTATTTTCATCTATTTCAAATTACAAAATAAAGGTAAATAGAGCTGTTGTAAACAATTTAATACACTTCTAAATGTACAATTGATCATTTGGGAGCACATTAAAGGGGAGAGAATTCTACAGTGCAATGTTACTTTAAATGTGATCTATGTTGTCATCAAAGATCAGGATTAAAAATTACATTATTAATTAAATGTTTGAGAGTCAAATAGCATTATTTTATTTATAGAATATAATTTTAAGACAGTAGATGTATACAAAAAAAGCACACATCCCTCCAAACAACACAAACATTTCAATTTAATCAAGTCCCTACTGCTGCATATGTCAACTAGTTCAGCAAACTGAGGTATTAGCTATACAAATCCCCTCAAAATTCCAAAGGAACTCCAGATGGGAAAATCCTGAAAGTTATAGTCTCATAAGCACAAACTATTGCATCAGTTGGGTGTATTTTGTTTTAGATTGCTGTAAATATATTTAGCAAATGGAAATCTCACTTTTTTATTAATTGGAAAGTGGGGGCTGCTGAGACAACAACAACAAAAAAAAAAAAAGAGTAGACAATAATGCTGAGGGGCAGCACATATAGATAATGGGCAAGATTACATATTCGGCGTCACCTGCAAAAGCCGGCGACTCCGGTTTTTACACGGCTTTGGTATCACATATACAGTGCCGCATATAAATGCGGCACGTATATTTCACTCGTCGGCCGCAATTTTTACTCCTATAAGCTAACATAGAACCGCGTTGCAAATCAGTATCACATATTCAGCGCAAGGACTTACGCCGCGAAAATTGAGATATTTTAATCCATTTTCACCTCGCCACACATAGGCAGGCGCAGAAAGCCCTTGCGCTGAGTATGTGAGCACCGTAACTCCCTAAAAATATTAACTAACACCTAACGTATGCGCAATATCTATCTACCGCCTGAAAATAACTAACACCTAATGCATGCGCAATATCTACCTGTCAACCGCAATAACTAATAAACTATATTAACCCCTAATCCGCCAACCCCCACATCGCAAAACATCTAATTAACCTATTAACCCCTAAACCGCCATCACCCAACAACGCAATATACCTTAATAAACTATTAACCCCTAATCCGCTATTCACCCATATCGCAAACAACCTATTAAAACTATTAACCCCTAAACCGCCATCCCCCCACCAACGCAATAAACTTAATTAACTTATTAACCCCTAATCCGCCAAACCCACACAATGCAATAATCCTATTAAAACTATTAACCCCTAAACCGCCAAACCCACACCATGCAAATAACTAATTAAATTACTAACCTAACACCCCCTAAATTAACCCCAATTACCTAAATTAAAAAATACTAAATTACAATTAAAATAAAAAGCTAACATTACTTAAAAATAAAAAAACTAAGATTAAATTAATCTAAGATTACCAAAAATAAAAAAATCTAACATTAAAGAAAAAATTTAAAAAAATATCCACACAAAAAAACAAAAACAAAAAATTAAGCCTAATCCATATAAAAATAAAAAGCCCCCTAAAATAAAAACACCCCCTAATCTAATGCTAAACTACCAATAGCCCTTAAAAGGGCCCTTTGTAGGGCATTGCCCTAAGTTAAACAGCTCTTTTCCTTAAAAAAATACTAAGTCCCCCCTCTAACAGTAAAACCCCCCACCCACCAAACCCCTTTAAAAAAAAAAAACTAACACTAAAAAAAACTAAACTACCCATTGCCCCTAAAGGGGCATTTGTATGAGAATTGCCCTGAAAAGGGCATTCAGCTCTTTTAAGAGTGCCCATTAAAACCCTAATCTTTAAAAAAAAAAATTGAACAAAGTCTAACTCTAACCCCCAGATAGGTACTCACGGTTCCTGAAGTCCGGCACTAAAGTCTTCTTCCAAGCGACGACCTCTTCTATCTTCATCCAGGACCGCGGAACAGAAGACCGACGACGGCGGAACTGAAGACCGGAGACCGCAGAGCCATAGAGCGTGGAGATCCTCTTCGTACGATCACCGCTGCACACTGAGGATTGAATTCAAGGTACACGTTTAAATATGGGGTACCTTGAATTCCTATTGGCTGATTTGAGTCTTTAAATTCAAATTAGCCAATAGGATGATAGCTACTGAAATCCTACTGGCTGTTCAAATCAGCCAATAGGATTTCAGTAGCTCTCATCCTATTGGCTGATTTGAATTTGAAGAATCAAATCAGCCAATAGGAATGCAAGGGACGCCATATTTAATCGCATACCTTAAATTCACTATTCAGTGTACAGCGATGATCGTACGAAGAGGATCCTCCACTTTCCATGGTTCCGCGGTCGCCGGTCTTCAGTTCCGTGGTCCTGGATGAAGATAGAAGAGGTCCCCACTTGGAAGAAGATGTCGGTCGCTTGGAAGAAGACTTCACCACCTGGAACAGGACCTTCTCCGCTGGACTTCAGGAACGGTGAGTACCTATTTGGGGGGGTTAGACTTAGGCTTTTTTTTAATTTTTTAAGGTTCTTCTTTTTAGATTAGGGTTTTAATGGGCACCTCTTAAAAGAGCTGAATGCCCTTTTAAAGGACAATGCCCATACAAATGCCCCTCTAGGGGCAATGTGTAGCTTAGTTTTTTTTAGTGTTAGGTTATTTTATTTTGGAGGGTTTGGTGGGGGGGACTTAGAATTTTTTTTTAATGAAAAAGAGCTGTTTAACTTAGCGCAATGCCCTACAAAAAAACCTTTTATGGGCTATTGGTAGTTTAGCATTAGATTAGAGGGTGTTTTTATTTGGGGGACTTTTTTATTTTCATAGGGATTAGGTTTAATTTTTTTATTTTGGATAATTTTATTATATTCTGTAATGTTAGTTTTTTTTATTTTTTGTAATCTCAGATTAATTTAATCTTAGTTTTTTTATTTTTAAGTAATGTTAGCTTTTTTTATTTTAATTTGTACCTTAGTATTTTTTAATTTAGGTAATTGGGGTTAATTTAGGGGTGTTAGGTTAGGGGACTTAGTCATTTAATTAGTTATTTGTGTTCTGTGGGTTTGGCAGTTTAGGGGTTAATAATTTTCATAGGATTATTGTGTTGTGTGGGTTTGGCAGTTAAGGGGTTAATAGTTTTAATAGGGTAATTGCGTTGTGTGGGTTTGGCGGATTAGGGGTTGATAGATTTATAAGGTTTGTTGCGATGTGGGTTAATGGCGGATTTAAGGTTAATAGTTTTAATAGGGACTTTGCGATGTGGGTTAATGTCGGATTAGGGGTTAATACTTTTATTAGGTAGATCGCAATGTGGGTGAATGGCAGATTAGGGGTTAATACATTTATTAAGTAGATCGCAATGTATGTGAATGGCGGATTAGGGGTTAATAGATTAATTAGGCACATTGCATTGTGGGGGGTTGTCGGTTTAGGGGTTAATACATTATTAGTTGCGATGTGGATTTGATGGCGGATATAGGGATTTTACGTGTCATGTTTATTTTTGGGACCGGGTTAGACTTTTACTTTTTTTTTTTTTTTCTTAGGCGCCGGCAGTTTCTAAAGTGCCGTAAGTCACTGGCGACTCTAGAAATTTGTATTTACGCTCATTTCTGGACATCGCTAGTTTATTCGACTTACGGCACTATATGAACTGCTGGCGCGGTTTAGGTAATACCCCGATGTGCAAGGTGAAATTACACACAAATTATTTAGATTTTTACTGTAGCACAAACACTATCATGCAAGTCTATAACATGAATAAACAGGAGGGTCTAGTAGCATATACTGACCAATATTAAAATGAAAAACATTAATAAGTAATACCCCAAAATCCAAGCTGGCAGGTTGATGTCTGGCTGGCAATAGAGTCCAATTCTACATTTCTCAGCACCACAGCGGGCCTTTAGGAAATCCTTTAGCTGTTTAGCCAGCACCATCAGTTCTCTGTAGGTGTAGAAAACTTGCTGTTGATCAGAACTATCGAAACAAACTGCATTCCTATTGGCATGGTGTGCTGAGGCCTGTAAGACCATCTCATGGAGAGTGGATTCCATTGAAAGGTTTGAGTCCTAAAACAAGAAACAGACTGTTGAAAATGTTCTTAGTAAGAGTGTATTATTAAGTATGAAGTGACCTTTCTTTCTGTTTCAAATTCTATTTATAACAGTTGCTATATTATTTTCATACTATCATATTTATTTATTTTTTACTAGATGTGTTATATGCTGAGGAGATCAAACCACTTTAATAGTTTAATTATTACCATCGCCAAATGCTAGACTGGGGTAAATATATTAGACACACATATATTATATAACAACACAATAATGAAAGTTGGATTTCTATTTCACAGCTGTGAGGACTAAAAAGGATTTTGCTGCAGCAATATTAGAAATATTAGGTGTGGCTGGTGGCAGCCAGCATGAGGAAGTGGGGACGCCCATGGGTGTCTTTGGGTCTCTAAACCAGGATGCCAGGGCCCTATTTTAAGGCACCAGTGTCTCACTGGCACCTGGGTTTCTAAAGCCTTACTTTACTTAAAGTGAATGAAAAGTTAGAGGAATGAGTGCCCGGTTTTTAATAATCCTATTAAAAACAAGGGCACTTTCATTCATCATACTTTAAATTACACTGCTTTTGTTAAAATACTCACCTTTTCTTTCTGCAAGCTGCTCCAGCGCTTCTCCAGCCCTTCGCAAGCTTCTTCTTATGTCAAGAATGACAATTCCGGCATCCTCCAATCACGGCTTCCCCCCCGGGGGAATCATTGCCTAAAGTAACGCTGTGATTGGTGAAAGGCCGGAATCGTCATTTCTGACGTCGGCAGAGGCTTGCGACGGGCGGAGGAAGCGCTGGAGCTGCTTGCAGAAAGAAAAGGTAAGTATTTTAAAAAAAGCAGTGAAATTTAAATTTTGATGAATGAAAGTGCCCATGTTTTTAATAGGATTATTAAAAACCAGGCACTGATCCATCAAAATTGACATTCACTTTAACATATGATAAGACAAGAGATTATGGAAATCAACAACTAGTACACTTGGTGATAGTGGACGTCACCAGGGTACTTGTAAGAGGCGCCTAGAGGCAAATAAAATTACCACAAAATAAATGTGGGTGGCGAGCAGTATGTTAGAATAACTAGGTGATTCAGTGAACCAACAATATAATAACAACAATATGTGAGAATATAAAAATACAATAGGAAACAACAATAGAGGCAAGTAGAGGCCAAAGGGCAGATATATATGAAAATATACAAGAATATACAGACTTTATAGTCCAATGAGTAATTGGTTAAGGGAGTCCTCTTATATGCAAATCCAGAGGGTGTAAAGTGGGGTACATCCAAGGTAAGTAGGCCGCTCCTCCAGGGTGTCTTGCCACAGCACAGGAAAGAGAATCTAAGAGGAAGAGAATGGAGGGCGCCACATAGTGCAGATAAAAACAACTTAAACTTTAAATGGCGAGCAATAAGATCAGAAGAATCCTACTCACACAGTGTAAAGCACAGATGTGCAATACCAGCAGTCCGGAACCACACGTCGTCCGGTAGACCAGCGGAAGATATCACCAATGGGAGTCCTCGTCTCACCAGGGAGAGTCCAGAGATACCCAAATTGGAGTGGTCAAAAGAAGCCAATGGAGCAGGAGTCAGCAGGGATCAACCAGCAGGTCCAGAGGCACAATGCAAGGTGTTGAGAAAGTCCAAAGAATATTTCTCCAAGGACAAATATAATGAGTCAGCAGCAGATGGAGAGTTAAAAAGATTAAAATTTATTATAATAATAAAACCAACAGCAACGCGTTTCCCTGGTGAGACGAGGACTCCCATTGGTGATATCTTCCGCTGGTCTACCGGACGACGTGTGGTTCCGGACTGCTGGTATTGCACATCTGTGCTTTACA
Source organism: Bombina bombina (assembly GCF_027579735.1). Taxonomy (NCBI): domain Eukaryota; kingdom Metazoa; phylum Chordata; class Amphibia; order Anura; family Bombinatoridae; genus Bombina; species Bombina bombina. The sequence continues at coordinate 1,213,653,242 of NC_069500.1, read as the reverse complement.
CTGTGTGAGTAGGATTCTTCTGATCTTATTGCTCGCCATTTAAAGTTAAAGTTGTTTTTATCTGCACTATGTTCCTCTTAGATTATGGAAATGCTGAAAAACTACAAAGACATTGACTGACATGTTTCAGTATTTCAGGTGTGATAATTAATAAATGATGAAGAAAAATACGTTTTGATTACAATATCAAACAAGATGTCCATATGTATCTTTTGCAAAACTGCACACAGATGTACTGTACCTGGGGAAGAGAATATGTGACACACAAGTATCTAGAGTTACTTTACTTATCATCCCTCAATCTTTGCTGCCAGCACAAAAAAAGGAAACGTTTTGCACAAGATAGCCAGAAAATCCTTTTTTTTCAGCATTTTTGCAGATCAAGAAGTCACTTTCAGTGTTAAAGTTACTTACTGCAGCTAGCAACAGTTGAGAACAAATATCTGCAAGTAAAAGAAAAAAATTTAATGAATGTCATATTTATACTACCTGATGCCTCAAGCTAATGCTGACCATTATTTTAAGTAGCACAAATGCACATCAGTAAAGTATAAGAACAATCTAGATATCATGCATACAGTATAATATGTTGAAAATGTAAAAGCTACCAATTAAGGTACATGTAAGGCATTAGCTTTAAGAAATAAACATGTACAGTACTATTGTGCTATAGTATTCTTAGTTGAAAGCTAAACCTAGGTAGGCTAATATGCTAATTTGTAAACCCTTGAAGGTCGCCTCTTATCTGAATGCATTTGACAGTTTTTCACAGCTAGGGGGTGTTAGTTCATGTGTGTCACATACATAACATTGTGCTTGCGCACATGGAGTTACTTATGAGAAGGCACTGTTTGGCTAAAAAGTCTGTCAAAAGAACTGAAATAAGAAGGTAGTTTGCAGAGGCTTAGATACAAGGTAATCACAGAGGTTAAAAGTATATTACTATAACCATGTTGATTATGCAAAACTGGGGAATTGGTAATAAAGGGATTATCTATCTTTTTAAACAATAACAATTCTGGAGTAGACTTTCCCTTTAACCTTTAAATGCCGTTGTATTCCGTCACAACGGCACTGGGCTTTAAAGCCGTTATGACGGAATACGTCATTGCAAACGGCTGTCCTGAAGCCTACTAGGCTTGCAGGAATGCCCTCGCGGTCTGGAGGGCATTCCTAGCGTCATAGGGACGCCCCCCAGACCTGATCCCATAATTGAAATCTCGTGATCGTTTGCACGATAGCGGGATTTCAATTTGTCTATATAGGAACGTTGTTCTGATGTAGACTTTATAACCCTGTCATGAAAGGGTTAAACGTTCATGTTACAGATAAGACGTATGTAGGCTCAGAAGCACAAATGCACTACTAGGAGCTAGCTGCTAATTTGTGGCAACACACATTTGCATTTGTCATTGGCTTAGGCAATGTGTTCAGCTTGCTCCCAGTAGTGCATTGCTGCTTGTTCAACAAATGATACCAAAAGAATAAAGCAACTGTGATAATAGAAGAAAATTGTTTAAAATTGGTTTTATCTCCCTAGTGTTTGACAATTCCTGTCAGCAAACCATGGTTCCTAGCATTTTAATAACAATTCTAACTATAATTTTTCTACATATCTGTCTATATAAAAAAAAAAGTTTAAGCAAATCTTTCACCTCCTGCACTAAATAAATGTAATTCTGTCTGTTGGTTGCTGTGCCCCTGTTTAAGCTCCTCAGTCAGTAAGCCCTCTGTGTATAATGTGTGTGTGTGTTTTACCATTTAAATAGTTTTTCTTTTATTTGTATGATACTTATATATATTTTTTATTATATAGTTATCAACTCCATAACACTTTAGTTTAAACAGATTTGTACATTACACATTGAAAACCAGGCAACTAGGTCTCAGTTTGAATTCTCTATGCCTGTTCTAATTTCATTTTGAGTGAGAATCACAGTGATAGTAATTCTTATTATTATACTTAGATCAAATTTGGCTAGTACTTTTTTTAGTTTATCTGTGTAGAGGCTCCTCCTACACTTATATTTTGCTTTAAGGGACATTTTAAAGTAAAAAAAAAAATAATGCATTTTATTTTTCCACTAGAATGTCCATTTAAGTGCAGTTACATTTAAAATTAAAAAGGAAAATGGCCATCATATGTGTATACAAGCAAAAGGCATTTCTGATTAAGTTAGTAATAATATTACATAATATATGAATAATGGCACTATTTAGATTAGAGTATATTTTTATGTCCCCATCATTGATACTCAGTACCAGATTTGACAAGATACATTCTTGATTTTATTTTGCCAATAAAAAGGTGTGATTCAACAATGTAACAAAGTTGATCAATCATACACAGCAGAAAACATACTGTATCAAATGTCATCATGGCTGTTTCTTTGTAACAATTACGTGTATTTCAGACAAGTTTTCCCAATAAGAGTGATTTTTTAAAAATATAATTACTCAAATAACAAGCACGATTACTTGTAATGTTCAAGACCTTTGGATTTAAGAGAAAGTTTAAAAACGGCAGTTTAATATCTTATTTTGCCTTGCCTTTAAAAATATAGTATTACTATTACCTTTTTGTCATCTTCCTAGTATCCACAAATGCACCTAATAACGTTTATAAAATAAGCTAAAGCTGTGGACTGTAAGTCCATATTGCAGTCAGGGGGAGCACACACGGGCTGCTGCACCCATCACTCAGCAACCTTTATATAATGCTGCAGAGCTGACTAGGGTAAGGTCTAACAATGATTTTGTGCATAGGCTGCCATCACTGAGCTGTGTATACTCAGTTGTACATATCATGTACAGTATATCTTCCTCTTCCTGGAGCTAACTACTTAACCCGGAAGTTTTAGATTCGGGCATCCGGTTTCTATGGGAACCAGAAGCTTTAACACGTGCTAGGGGCTGACTCTCGCTGTTCTGGTCTGATAGAACACCATTCATTGTAGAAGAATCTGCTGTGTTAGGGACGACGAGGCGCGCATGCGCAGTATTGATTTGGTGTCAGACAGCTGACGGAACATTACTTCCGTTCGCTAGTCTGATGAATTCGCTGGTCTGATAGAACACCTCAAATTTGAATGCTAACGACACACTGCAGAATTATACAAAGACACAGAATACAGAAGCTTTGCAAATACAGCACTATCAAAACTTTAGTTCAAGATAACAATACATTATTATACCATTAAACATAATATCAGATAGGAAGTGTCAAGGTAAAAAAGGGCTAAAGGTCATTCTAGTGTTAAAAAATGCTGCACTTCGCTAAAATAATGAATTTTTAAACAATGAAAGTAAAGGAATGTGCTTAAAAATAACGTTCAAATGGACAAAAAAATATTTGTACTGTACACTAGAATGACCCTTTAATGGCTTTGTTGAGGTAATATGGTAATGTAATAACTGATTAAACTTTGTGCATTTAACAATTTTGTACACATTGTAGAGAACACTTATTATTCTACCACAAAATAAAAAAATACATATACGATTGTCTAATCAAAACTAAATGGTCATAAGTGTACTCAAGTTTGAATAGAAGCAGTTTTACAAGCTACTTGTGTTTTTAAAACAGCTTCTACTAAAATTTATTATAGCTATAAGTGCACTTGTACTGTACATATGCTGCCCTTGCTTAGTAGTTCACCTGCTCTAACAATGTGCAGACAGCCAGGGGGTCGATCCGATATAAATCGTCGCCCGCAAAAGCCGGCGACGCCAATATTTGCGCGGGTTTGGTATCACATATACGGCGTAACCTAGAAGTTACGCGCGTATATTTCTGCCGTCGCCCGTAGTTTTTTGGGCCATAGGCAGGTATACCAAACCCGCGCAGTTTGGTATCCAATATGCAGCGTAAGGACTTACGTGGCGAAAATGGAGAAAACATACTCCATTTTCACCTCGCCACAAAAAGCAGCCGTAAGAAGCCTTACGCTGACTATTGGAGACCCGTAACTTCCTAAACTGGCTGCTAAAATAAACCTAACACCTAACGCATGCGCAATGTCTATCTCCCTGTCAACCGCGATCTGCTAAAATAAACCTAACACCTAACGCATGCGCAATGTCTATCTACCTGTCAACCGCGATCCCCCCCCCCCGAAATCCCTAATAAAGTTATTAACCCCTAAACCGCCGCTCCCGGACCCCGCCGCCATCTACATAAACTAACCCCCTACTGTGAGCCCCTAAAACCGCCGCCATCTACCTTATCTATCCCCTAATCTGACCCCTTACACCGCCGCCACCTATATAAAAATTATTAACCCCTAATCTAATCCCCCTATACCGCCGCCAGCTATATTAATATTATTAACCCCTAATGTAAGCCCCTTACACCGCCGCCATCTCTATTAAAATGATTAACCCCTAATTTAATCTACCTACCCCGCCGCCAGCTATATTATCTATATTAACCCTAAGTATATTATAGTTAATATAGGTATTACATTATATATATTAACTATATTAACCCTAATTATATTAGGGTTAACCCCTTAATGACAACTGACGTACCAGGTACGTCATGCATTAACAAGCAGTTAATGACAATGGACGTACCTGGTACGTCAGTTGTCTAACAGAGTGCTGGAAGTGATCACAATCACTTCCAGCAGCTCTGAGGGTATTGCAGTGATGCCTCGATATGGAGGCATCCTGCAATACCCCTTTTTACAAGCCTCCGATGCAGAGAGAGCCACTCTGTGGCCCTCTCTGCACCGGTAGTGATGGTGCCGATGGTGCCTTTGCCCAGTGGGAGGAGGGAGCGTGTGCGCGCGCGTGCGCGCGTGCACGTGGATGCGCGTGCACGTGCGCGCATTACCACACTGACACCAATGAAGGAAGGGGAAAAAAAAAAGTTAAAAAAAAAAAAGTTACATTTTTTTTTTTTTTTTTTACATATAAAAGGATCTGGGAGGGGGAGGGGGTGGGGGTATTGTGGGGGGGCTGCTACACTACAGAAATAAATTTGTATAAAAAATACAAATAAAAGTTATAAATAAAATTTAAGTAGTTTGGCCAGTGGGGCCAAACTGGGTACTGGCAGACAGCTGCCAGTACCCAAGATGGCGGTAATTAGGTAGGGGAGAGGGTTAGAGAGCTGGAGGGGGGGATCAGGGAGGTTGGTGCTAAGGCAGGGGTCCATCACAACTAAAATATTTTATAATTTTTATTTAAAAAAAAACAAAAAAACTCTTATTTAGTACTGGCAGACTTTCTGCCAGTACTTAAGATGGCGGTAACAATTGTGGGGTGGGGGAGGGAAGAGAGCTGTTTGGGAGGGATCAGGGGGTGGGATGTGTCAGGTGGGAGGCTGATCTCTAAAATTAACCCTGCAAGCTCCCTACAAGCTACCTAATTTAACCCCTTCACTGCTGGGCATAATTCACGTGTGGTGCGCAGCAGCATTTAGCGGCCTTCTAATTACCAAAAAGCAACGCCAAAGCCATATAAGTCTGCTATTTCTGAACAAAGGGGATCCCAGAGAAGCTTTTACAACAATTTCTGCCATAATAGCACAAGCTGTTTGTAAATAATTTCAGTGAGAAACCTAAAATTGTGAAAAATGTAAAGTTTTTTTTTTTTATTTGCTCGCATTTGGCGGTGAAATGGTGGCATAAAATATACCAAAATGGGCCTAGATCAATACTTGGAGTTGTCTACTACACTACACTAAAGCTAAAATTAACCCTACAAGCTCCCTACAAGCTCCATAATTAACCCCTTCACTCCTGGGCATAAAACATGTGTGGTGCGCAGCGGCATTTAGCGGCCTTCTAATTACCAAAAAGCAACCACAAAGCCATATAAGTCTGTTATTTCTGAACAAAGGGGATCCCAGAGAAGCATTTACAACCATTTGTGCCATAATTGCAGAAGCTGTTTGTAAATAATTTCAGTGGGAAACCTAAAGTTTGTGACAAAATTTGTGAAAAAGTGAACTTTTTTTTTTTTTATCGCATTTGGCGGTGAAATGGTGGCATGAAATATACCAAAATGGGCCTAGATCAATACTTTGGGATGTCTTCTAAAACAAAATATATACATGTCAAGGGATATTCAGGTATTCCTGACAGATATCAGGGTTCCAAAGTAACTAGCGCTCATTTTGAAAAAAAGTGGTTTGGAAATAGCAAAGTGCTACTTGTATTTATTGCCCCATAAATTGCAAAAAAAGCAAAGAACATGTAAACATTGGGTATTTCTAAACTCAGGACAAAATTTAGAAACTATTTAGCATGGGTGTTTTTTGGTGGTTGTAGATGTGTAACAGATTTTGGGGGTCAAAGTTAGAAAAAGTGTGTTTTTTTCCATTTTTTCCTCATATTTTATCATTTTTTTTTAGTAAATTATAAGATATGATGAAAATAATGGTATCTTTAGAAAGTCCATTTAATGACGAGAAAAACGGTATATAATATGTGTGGGTACAGTAAACGAGTAAGAGGAAAATTACAGCTAAACGCAAACACTGCAGAAATGTAAAAATAGCCATTGTCATTAAGGGTAAGAAAATTGAAAAATGGTCCGGTCATTAAGGGGTTAATATAGTTACTATAGTATTTATATTAACTATATTAACTCTATCTAACCCTAACACCCCTAACTAAATTTATATTAAATTAATCTAATTCATTTATAAACTAAAATATTCCTATTTAAATCTAAATACTTACCTATAAAATAAACCCTAAGATAGCTACAATATAATTAATAATTACATTGTAGCTATGTTAGGGTTAATATTTATTTTACAGGTAAATTGTTAATTATTTTAACTAGGTATAATAGATATTAAATAGTTATTAACTATTTAATATCTACCTAGTTAAAATAATTACCCAATTATGAATTACCTGTAAAATAAATCCTAACCTAAGTTACAAATACACCTACACTATCAATAAATTGAATAAACTACAAACATCTATCTAAAAATACAATTAAATTAACTAAACTAAATTACAAAAAAAAACAAACACTAAATTACAAAAAATAAAAAAAAGATTACAAGATTTTTAAGCTAATTACACCTATTCTAAGCCCCCTAATAAAATAATAAACCCCCAAAATAAAAAAAATTCCCTGCCCTATTCTAAATTAAACAAATTTCAAAGCTCTTTACCTTACCAGCCCTTAAAAGGGCCTTTTGTGGGGCATGCCCCAAAGAATTCAGCTCTTTTGCATACAACAAATACAATCCCCCCCCCATTACAACCCACCACCCACATACCCCTATTCTAAAACCACCCAAACCCCCCTTAAAAAAGCCTAACACTACCCCCCTGAAGATCTCCCTACCTTGTCTTCACCACACCGGGCCGAACTCCTGATCCGATCCGGGCGATGTCTTCCTCCGGCGACGTCTTCCTCCAAGCGGCAGCAAAGTCTTCATTCTTCCGGCGGCATCTTCAATCTTCTTTCTTCGCTCCGCCGCCGCGGAGCATCCATCCCGGCCGACTGCTGTACTACGAATGAGGTACCTTTAAATGACGTCATCCAAGATGGCGTCCGCCGAATTCCGATTGGCTGATAGGATTCTATCAGCCAATCGGAATTAAGTTAGAAAAATCTGATTGGCTGATTGAATCAGCCAATCAGATTCAAGTTCAATCCGATTGGCTGATCCGAACAGCCAATCAGATTGAGCTCGCATTCTATTGGCTGTTCCGATCAGCCAATAGAATGCGAGCTCAATCTGATTGGCTGTTCGGATCAGCCAATCGGATTGAACTTGAATCTGATTGGCTGATTCAATCAGCCAATCAGATTTTTCTAACATAATTCCGATTGGCTGATAGAATCCTATCAGCCAATCGGAATTCGGCGGACGCCATCTTGGATGACGTCATTTAAAGGTACCTCATTCGTAGTACAGCAGTCGGCCGGGATGGATGCTCCGCGGCGGCGGAGCGAAGAAAGAAGATTGAAGATGCCGCCGGAAGAATGAAGACTTTGCTGCCGCTTGGAGGAAGACGTCGCCGGAGGAAGAATTCTTCTTTGCCGCTTGGAGGAAGACATCGCCCGGATCGGATCAGGAGTTCGGCCCGGTGTGGTGAAGACAAGGTAGGGAGATCTTCAGGGGGGTAGTGTTAGGCTTTTTTAAGGGGGGTTTGGGTGGTTTTAGAATAGGGGTATGTGGGTGGTGGGTTGTAATGGGGGGGGGGATTGTATTTGTTGTATGCAAAAGAGCTGAATTCTTTGGGGCATGCCCCACAAAAGGCCCTTTTAAGGGCTGGTAAGGTAAAGAGCTTTGAAATTTGTTTAATTTAGAATAGGGCAGGGAATTTTTTTTATTTTGGGGGTTTATTATTTTATTAGGGGGCTTAGAATAGGTGTAATTAGCTTAAAAATCTTGTAATCTTTTTTTTATTTTTTGTAATTTAGTGTTTGGTTTTTTTTGTAATTTAGTTTAGTTAATTTAATTGTATTTTTAGATAGATGTTTGTAGTTTATTCAATTTATTGATAGTGTAGGTGTATTTGTAACTTAGGTTAGGATTTATTTTACAGGTAATTGGGTAATTATTTTAACTAGGTAGATATTAAATAGTTAATAACTATTTAATATCTATTATACCTAGTTAAAATAATTAACAATTTACCTGTAAAATAAATATTAACCCTAATATAGCTACAATGTAATTATTAATTATATTGTAGCTATCTTAGGGTTTATTTTATAGGTAAGTATTTAGATTTAAATAGGAATATTTTAGTTTATAAATGAATTAGATTAATTTAATAAGAATTTAGTTAGGGGTGTTAGGGTTAGATAGAGTTAATATAGTTAATATAAATACTATAGTAACTATATTAACCCTAATATAATTAGGGTTAATATAGTTAATATATATAATGTAATAACTATATTAACTATAATATACTTAGGGTTAATATAGATAATATAGCTGGCGGCGGGGTAGGTAGATTAAATTAGGGGTTAATCATTTTAATAGAGATGGCGGCGGTGTAAGGGGCTTACATCAGGGGTTAATAATTTTAATATAGATGGCGGCGGTGTTAGGGGCTCACTTTAGGGGGTTATAGATATAATATAGCTGGCGGCGGGGTACGGGAGCGGCGGTTTAGGGGTTAATAACTTTATTAGGTTGCGGCGGGGTACGGGAGCGGCGGTTTAGGGGTTAATAGCTTTTTTATTGTTAGGCTAGTGAGGGGGGATAGCGGATAGAGGGTTAGACGTGTCGGGCTATGTTAGGGAGGCGTGTTAGACAGTGCGGGCTATGTTAGGGAGGCGTGTTAGACAGTGCGGGTGTTTTAGACTTTAGTCAGGTTTTATAGGCGCCGGCAGTTTCTAACGTGGCGCAAGTCACTGGCGACGCCAGAAATTTGTACTTGCGCAGATTTCTGGACATCGCTGGTTTGTCAGACTTACGGCACGTTAGCATCTGACGGCGACTTATATGGGATAGCTCGAGTTGCGAGCTGAAACTGCGGGCGACGCCGGTTCCCTCGCTTGCGCCGCAAACTGCGATCTATATCGGATCGCGCCCCAGATATGTAGTAGTATATCTGTGTTCTAATGTGGTGCACTGTACATGGGCAACACGTGTAATGTATATTTGCTTCTGAAGCTATAGATAGTAAATTGTTTTAAAATCACTTTTGGTAATAGAAGTATATTACAAACATGATTCTATTAAATGAATATGCATTTATGCAAATTTCACTTTTGTTTCCTATGTCCCCTAAGCTAAGTTTTGTTTTCTTGCAATATTCAGCAAATACAGCTGAAGGTTTTTGATAATTTTAAAGGATATGAAACCTAATATTGTATATTTATTTCATGATTTAGATATAGCATCTATTATCACTTTTTATTCATTCTCTTGGTATTTTTAACACACAGGGAGGTATGCTTAGGATGCCATTTCTAGAGTAATATATGGCAGCAGTTTTACAAGAATGTTAAATATTTACAAGAGTACTAGATGGCAGCACTATTTCCTGCCATGTAGTGATCCAAATGCCTACATAGTTGCCTGTTCAACACAGAATACCATGGGAACAAATCAAATGTAATATTTGAAGTCAATTGGAAACTTTTTTTAAAATGGTATGCTCTGTCTAAATCATAAAAGAACATTTTTGGGTTTATATCCTTTTAAATGATATTATCATTGTAAAATGTTGTCATCTAAATGAAACTGTATTTTTGTTTTAGGTACAAGGACATGTCTCTGATGCTCTGAAAAGCAGAATCAGAAAAAAAGAAGATCAAGTGAATCTGCTTACAATATAACTTCTGTCTCTCTACCCATCTGATGTCACTGAACAAAGCACCTCTCACTGTCACACACACACATATTCACATTGCAGGGTGGATGATTATGGTACTGATCCATCTTTTTTGCAAATATTTATATATATAAAACTGTATTCAAAAGTGCAATATTGTCGACTTCCGGTTGAGGGCGGAGCATCTACACACTGGTTGTGTTCCTCCGAGGTGGTGGAAGCATCGTTCCTACCACGCTGCTATCTCCCTCCGCCATGCCTCGTGGCCCCTCTCCTTTAGGGGTTGGATGTGGGCTGTGGCACTGCAGGTGCCGACGGTGCTGGAAGTCACTGAGAGAGCGGTCTGTCCGCTAAAGGTTTTGTCAAGCCGCATAAGGAAAGAAGCTGCAGGGTGAAAAGAAAACCTACCGTTTGGGAGCTGTGCTGCTGGTTATGAATCAGCGTTTCCTTAAAGGTGAAGCAAGGAGCGTTACTGGAATTTGAAGTCCTGCTGGTAATCTGAAGCAGAGGATAATCGGAGGTGTCCGGTATCTGTCTGCTGTGCGGTGCCGGTAGAGGTTTGAAGATCTAAGTTCCTGGGCCTTGTGTTTAGAGCCAGCTAGCCCTGCCTGGTAGAGAAGCCTATACCCTGACATACAGGGAGTGCAGAATTATTAGGCAAATGAGTATTTTGACCACATCATCCTCTTTATGCATGTTGTCTTACTCCAAGCTGTATAGGCTCGAAAGCCTACTACCAATTAAGCATATTAGGTGATGTGCATCTCTGTAATGAGAAGGGGTGTGGTCTAATGACATCAACACCCTATATCAGGTGTGCATAATTATTAGGCAACTTCCTTTCCTTTGGCAAAATGGGTCAAAAGAAGGACTTGACAGGCTCAGAAAAGTAAAAAATAGTGAGATATCTTGCAGAGGGATGCAGCACTCTTAAAATTGCAAAGCTTCTGAAGCGTGATCATCGAACAATCAAGCGTTTCATTCAAAATAGTCAACAGGGTCGCAAGAAGCGTGTGGAAAAACCAAGGCGCAAAATAACTGCCCATGAACTGAGAAAAGTCAAGCGTGCAGCTGCCAAGATGCCACTTGCCACCAGTTTGGCCATATTTCAGAGCTGCAACATCACTGGAGTGCCCAAAAGCACAAGGTGTGCAATACTCAGAGACATGGCCAAGGTAAGAAAGGCTGAAAGACGACCACCACTGAACAAGACACACAAGCTGAAACGTCAAGACTGGGCCAAGAAATATCTCAAGACTGATTTTTCTAAGGTTTTATGGACTGATGAAATGAGAGTGAGTCTTGATGGGCCAGATGGATGGGCCCGTGGCTGGATTGGTAAAGGGCAGAGAGCTCCAGTCCGACTCAGACGCCAGCAAGGTGGAGGTGGAGTACTGGTTTGGGCTGGTATCATCAAAGATGAGCTTGTGGGGCCTTTTCGGGTTGAGGATGGAGTCAAGCTCAACTCCCAGTCCTACTGCCAGTTTCTGGAAGACACCTTCTTCAAGCAGTGGTACAGGAAGAAGTCTGCATCCTTCAAGAAAAACATGATTTTCATGCAGGACAATGCTCCATCACACGCGTCCAAGTACTCCACAGCGTGGCTGGCAAGAAAGGGTATAAAAGAAGAAAATCTAATGACATGGCCTCCTTGTTCACCTGATCTGAACCCCATTGAGAACCTGTGGTCCATCATCAAATGTGAGATTTACAAGGAGGGAAAACAGTACACCTCTCTGAACCGTGTCTGGGAGGCTGTGGTTGCTGCTGCACGCAATGTTGATGGTGAACAGATCAAAACACTGACAGAATCCATGGATGGCAGGCTTTTGAGTGTCCTTGCAAAGAAAGGTGGCTATATTGGTCATTGATTTGTTTTTGTTTTGTTTTTGAATGTCAGAAATGTATATTTGTGAATGTTGAGATGTTATATTGGTTTCACTGGTAAAAATAAATAATTGAAATGGGTATATATTTGTTTTTTGTTAAGTTGCGTAATAATTATGCACAGTAATAGTCACCTGCACACACAGATATCCCCCTAAAATAGCTATAACTAAAAACAAACTAAAAACTACTTCCAAAACTATTCAGCTTTGATATTAATGAGTTTTTTGGGTTCATTGAGAACATGGTTGTTGTTCAATAATAAAATTAATCCTCAAAAATACAACTTGCCTAATAATTCTGCACTCCCTGTATTGCTGTGCGCCAAGCAGCGCCTGCCAAAGAGTTTGTCTTATTTTCATCAGCAAGATCTATCTGTACACCTGAAGCTGCAAGTATTTACAAATTTTTTCTACATGGGGAGATGCTTAAAATATATCATTTAAAATCCTGGTCCTCAGTTTGTAAATAAGGTTTTGGATAAGAAAATACCCTACAGATACATAGAAATTTGGATAAAAGTGTTCTGGACGCTAAGCTGCATTTAAATATTCATGCTGTCAACAAATTATTAAGGAACAGTTGCTTTCAATCATCACTTTATATATCTTATTTATTTATTTTTCTCTAAAAAGTCATCTCTGTCTGTGAACAGTATTGAGAGGACGGCAAAACAAGGAAACAGCTTGTGAGCTAATATCAGGGCAATATCCTAAGTGTTATGGTTTAATAACTATGCTCTAAAAGAAGAAGCTAAGTTGAAGGAGGGGAATTTTTTTTTTTTTAAAGCAAATTGTTACTTAATACATGTAATCCTCTAATGTGAGAGAAGCTGTTAATTTGGACTTGATATATATTCTGCTTTTCTTCCCTTGGTTTTTTTTTCACTGTACAGGAAAAGAGGTTATGCTTTTCCTCTTATACACATTTATGTAATATAATTTAATTCTTTTGTATTTACTTAATAGTAATTCTGAGAGAGATATCAGTTAAATGTTACTGGTTCTTATGTGATATTAGTCACTTTAAAAGGGGAAGAAGAGAGAAGGGAAATTCTTTTGTTTTTTCCTTTTTTTCTTTTTCCCTGTTTATAAACACATGCACGAGAGAGATCACTGTTGATTTAATTAGATATATTATTTGTTACACTATTAAGGTCTGTGTTCATATCAGACCAGTCACGTATTTGGTATGTAGCGTGTTGATTTTTGTGTTCAATTTTGAATTTTATGTTTGTTTGTTTTTTGTTTTTTTTCTTCTTCTCTGGTTTGAATATTAGCACATGGATAGATTTATCACGCAGGCTAAAAACACTTCACACACTATGCCTGCAAAAATAAGGGATAGGAAAGTCAGGAACACAGATACTAGTCTAGACTCTATTACTGAGGGGGATATTTCTACATTAAATATGCAGCCTCTAATGGCTCAACTTACAGAATACTTTACACCTCAATTTGCAGAAATTAAACGGGATTTGTCAAATATCTCCTTAGAGATATCCTCCCTATCCTCTGAGGTAAGACACTTCGCTAATAGATTAACGGAGGCGGAGACCAGAATTTCAAATCTGGAGGACTTAGTTAATAATCAGGACAATCAAATTCATAAACATGAATCTAGAATCTGTAATTTACAGAATCGCCTGGACGACCTGGAGGATCGCTCCAGGCATAATAATATTAGAATTGTAGGGCTACCTGAATCATCTGAGTATGAGGATTTGCTGAATTTTACTGCTAACACATTGCCATCAGCCTTAGGATTTCCCCCTCAGCATATTCCTCTAGCAGTTGAAAGAGCTCACAGAATAGGTCCAAAAAATAAGAATAATGGGTCTGACAGAGATAGAATGTGTATTTTTAAATTACTTAAATTCCAGGACAAGATAGAACTTATGAGACTCTATAAGAAAATGGATGTACTTTTGATAGGTAATAAGAAAGTATTACTGTTCCAGGATTTTTCTACTGAAACCTCTGCTAAAAGAAGGCTTATGACACCCTATTGTACACAACTCATTAATAAGGGCTTAAAAGCTCAACTTATATATCCTGCTAAGATTGTCTTAGAGGATAAAGAAAATAGGTTTACCTTTAATAACGTTACAGAGGTACAAGAATATATTTCATCTATGAATAAATAGATGTGATAGATTGATTCATATTATTTAGATGCTGTGTGATGTCCATATACCTAAAGATATTCTATGTATGTCTTATTAGAGGTAAAGTTTTCCTTACTATTACAAAGGTTGAGTATAATATGTCTAAGCCAGATATTGTATATTGATAAGGATATGCTCTGTGCATTTCTTCTTAAATGGTCCTTATGGCGGTACCCACGTTGTTTAGACGATGTTGGGATTTTATGTTTTTCTGTAGGGTTTTTGGTATGTGTGTTGCGTGTTTTTTTTTTTTTTTTTTTTCCTCTCCTTCTTCCTCTCCTCCTTGCCCCGCCCCCCCTTGCCTACCTCTTCACCCCCTCTCCATGATTTCTGTACTTGATAGTGACAGTAAAATCATTAGATAAAATAGAGGAGAGAAGATGAGTTTTAATCAGAGTAAAAATGTGAACTTCCTGTCATGGAATGTTGGAGGAGTATCGTCTCCAAGGAAGCATAAACTTATAATTAAATGCTTAGCCAAACATAAACCGGATGTGGTATTTTTGCAAGAATTACATCTTTCTGAAGTAGAATTACCTAAACTCAAGATGAGATGGGTGGGAGATTTAATAGCTACACCTGTCAGAAATAGGAAGGCCGGAGTAGCAATTTTATTTCATAAAGATCTAGATATTAAAATTATCAATACAGAACTGGATACGGAAGCTAGATACATTATTGCTCAGGTTTTAATTAATGGTGTTCGCCTTATATTATGCAATCTCTATGGTCCTAATGTACATAGCCCATTATTTTGGGAAAAATTAAAAGCAAAATTATATCCCTATAAGGGACAGAATCTTATAATTGGAGGTGATTTTAACATGTCCCCTTTCCCGGAGTTGGATAGATTATCAAAGAAAAGGATGCACGATTATAATAGGATTGCAAAAACTTTTAAATCTTTTCTCTCTAAACTTAAGATGTTTGATATTTGGAGGATTAATAATCCAGATGTGAATCAAAGTCTCATAAAACGTTTTCCCGGATTTACTTTTTCTTGGTTTCAGAATCACTTTCTATTATGAATATAATTCCGCGGATAAATGATATAGAAATATCTGATCATGCAATTATTTCTTTAGCATTCCCGGCCCTGACAAGAACAAAAAATGGCTCCCAAAATTTTGTCTTTCCCCGTTTCTGGGTGAATAATCCTAGATTTAGTCTCTGGCTGAAGCAGAAATGGAAAGATTTTGTCTCCTTTAATATTGCTAGTTTTAATAAAATTGAGACTTTTTGGGAGACCTCTAAAGCTGTGCTAAGAGGGGAAATCAAGGCATACTTATACGCCTGGAACAAAAAAAATAGGGCAAGTGAAATCCAAACTGCCAATAGGGTAAGGAATGCTTATAGAAAATTTTGTATTGAGAGATCCAAAGAAAATTGGGAAATATATTGTTCAGCTAGAAAAGATCGTAATATTATGCTAAAGCAAAAATCTTATCGGGAGGAGGTAAAACTTAATATTCAATTTAAAGGTTCATTTGGCTGTTCAGCTAAGCATCTAGCTAGGTTAGTTAAGAATAGAAAGAGCCGGAATTTTATACCCGTAATCAAAACAGAAGTAAAGAGATATCTAGATACGGAAAATATGTCAAGTTTTTCATGCATTTTATAAGAAAATTTATAATAAGGTTGATATCAATATGGATAATCTAGAAAAATTCTGGACAAAATTCAAAAGTGCCCATAATTCCGGCTGATTATCTTAAAATCTTAAATGCGCCGATATCAGGCGAAGAAATTCTTAAAGCAATAGAAAAAATGAAAAAGAACAAAGCTGCGGGCCCGGATTTTTTACCCGCAGAATATTATAAAATTTTAGCAGATGAAATAAAAACTTCATTGGAAAAATTATATAATGATTATTTTTGTTCTAATAATCCTATGTCTAAATATTTCGCGGCAGCTAATATTTCTTTAATTTTGAAGAAAAATAAAGATGCGGAAAATCCGGCCTCTTATAGACCGATTTCGGTACTTAATAGTGATTATAAGATTTTAACTTCTATCATTGCGACCAGACTAGCTAAGGGGCTAGAACATATTATACATCCCAATCAGACGGGATTTATGACAGCCAGAAATTCACTAAAAAATATTCGTAAGGTTACATTACTATTAGATTTTTTCTGGAATTTGGAAAAGAGTAAATTAAGTAAGAGGTCTACCGATCTTGCGCTGCTTACGCTTGACGCAGAAAAAGCGTTTGATTCTATCATCTGGCGTTATCTATTTCAGGCTATGGAAAAATTTGGCTTAAAAGATCAATTTATGCTCTTTGTCCGTAAAATATATAATTCCCCGATATCTTATTTAATAATTAATGGTATTCAGTCACCAAAACTAACTCTTGAAAGGGGTACCAGGCAGGGATGCCCACTATCCCCTCTCCTATTTAATATGGCACTTAAACTGCTTGCAATCTGGTTGAGGGATAATCTATCGGGGGTTTCTTTTGGTTCTCACACAATGAAAGTATTATTGTATGCAGATGATCTGCTATTAGTCTGCGAGAATACACCACAGACTATTAATCCAATATATGTTAGCTGAATTTAGTTCTATCTCAAGCTATAAAATACATTTTGAAAAAAGTGAACTTATGTGGGTAAATAAATTAAGGGCAAGTTGTCAATCCCATCCTTTTAAAATAGTAGAATCCTTTAGATATCTAGGCATTATGCTGCACAAAAATCCACAAAAATGGTATAATTTAAATTTCCGTCCAATTCTAGAGAAGGCAAAGAAAGATCTTGAGCTTTGGGCCTCTTTTCCTCTATCTATCTCCGCTCAAATTAATTTAATCAAATCAATTGTTTTACCATGTATTTTATATCCATTACAGAATTTACCTCTGTTGCTTACTAATAGAGATATACAGGGCTTTCAAAGATCTGTATCCAGGTTTATATGGGGAGGGAAAAAACCTTGTATCTCTCTAAACAAACTAATGCAGAAGCGTAATGCGGCAGGCTTAGCACTTCCCAATCTCCGATTTTATAATCTGGCTACTTTAGCTAAAATAGCGCTGGATTGGATTACGGACTCTAATAATTTTGCAACTATTGATTTAGAAAGTTTTCTTATACAACCTTTTGTTTTAAAAGCTATATTACATTGCACCTTAAAGTTACTTACATCTAAGGTTAGATCAATGATTACAATTAAAAATATTGTTATAGCTTGGCAAAGGTTTTGTAATATTTTGCAAATTGAACCACATTTTTCAAAATTCTTACCCATAATTGGGAATCCAGACTTTAGACCAGGGACTCAATATAAAATGTTTAGATTATGGGAAGAGAAGGGGATTATTATTGTAATTCAAGCGCTTAATGAAAATATGGAAATGCTTCCACGAGAGGCTCTCTTTAATCAATATGGCTTGGATAGGAATAATGATTTTGCATATCTCCAGTTGTCTCATTTTTACTACAAACAGAGTTCCTCTGTGGACGCGATGGATAAATGGGTAGACCTTAACATATGTATTAATAAATTCAGGAATGGTAATACATCTATCTCTCTATTATATGATCTCTTGTTGGCTAAACAAAGCTTGCCTGTGTTAGAGAATTTATGCAATAGTTGGATAAAGATATTTCCTGGGTGCGAGGCGGACACCATTAAGCATAGTTTTGATTCCTTGGATAAATGTGTTATCCCTACAAACTGGAAAGAATCACATTTTAAACTTGTTAATAATTATTATCTGACACCTTTTAAGATGTCACGTTTTTTCCCTAACCAGTCTTTTGTTTGTAATCGCTGCCGGTATCCTAATGCGGACATACTACATATCTTTTGGCTCTGTCCTAAAATATTTCAGTTATGGCAAAAAATACAGTACTGGATTACTCAGATATTTAAAGAACCATGGCAAATATCTCCAGAGCAGATATTTTTCCTAGAATTATCAAAGGATATGGCAGTGCATTTTCAGTACGTGGTTAAAATTTCTATATTAATAGCAAGATTCCTTATTATTAAAAATTGGTTGGCCCATGCAGCGCCCTCTATGGGGGCATTCCTTAAAGAGATTCAAACACATATAATATTTGAGTCTTCTTACAAAAGACTAGCTTCCGAGAAAAAAATAGCAAAATTTATTTATACGTGGTTACCAATAATTAAATCTTACCCGCTTGTTATACAAAAAAATATTCTTAACCCATTTCTTAGCTCCAAATGCTTTGCAGACTTGGTAGTCTTGAATGAACTCCCACCAATGTGGGTGTCAAATTTTAGAGAGGTGGGTTAGGGGATGGTAGGTGGGGGGGGGGGGTTGCTGAGAGAGAGGAAGAAATTTTTTTTTTTTTTTTGCTTGTCTTGTTTTGTCTTGTTTTGTCTTGTCTTGTTTTGTCTAGTCATGTATTGTGTTGTTTTGTTTTGTTGTGTTTTGTTTGTGTGCTGTGTGTTTTGTTTTGTGTTGTTGTGTGGTATTTGTTTTATTAATTAGAAAATATCTCAACCTTTATTGTGGAAGGTCACGTAGCATTTATAATTATATAAAAGGGTTTAAATTTTGACATATAGACAAATATGCTTCATGTTATTTTTGCTAGATATGTATCGAAATTATGTTGGTGTTTTTATTTTTTTTCCTGTCATTATATTGTTGACCTCCTTATTTGATGATTATTGTAAATGATCTTTGTGTGAGAATAAATAAAGTCTTAAAAAAAAAAAAAAAAAAACTGTATTCACAGGAAACATGTATGATATATATATATATATATATATATATATATATACAGAGAGAAGTGCACTCACAGGAACGAACAACTGGCTCCATACCATTGTTAGCCTGTTCTATGGCGATTTACCACAATGGGAAAAAGGGGCAACCAGACGTGGACTCCTTGCTCAGTGTGCTTAGAGGAATATTGCTACACCTCACTGACGAGGCCCAAAGAAGGCCGAAACGATCGTCTGGGGTTGCTGTGTTCCTTGTTCAGAGAGGAATTGCCTGGTATTTCGGCGCTGGACTGACCGTAATAGGCGGGATCAGACTGATATACTACAGGAAAGTTCTACTCTGTGAAAAGCATTACTGAGCTAAAAAGCTGCACCCAGGTGGTAAATCGCCATAGAACAGGCTAACAATGGTATTGAGCCAGTTGTTCGTTCCTGTGAGTGCACTTCTCTCTGTATGTATTTAGTCTCCCTATGGGAAAAAGGGGCAACCAGACGTGGACTCCTTGCTCAGTGTGCTTAGAGGAATACTGCTACACCTCACTGACGAGGCCCAATGAAGGCCGAAACGATCGTCTGGGGTTGCTGTGTTCCTTGTTCAGAGAGGAATTGCCTGGTATTTCGGCGCTGGACTGACCGTAATAGGCGGGATCAGACTGATATACTACAGGAAAGTTCTACTCTGTGAAAAGCATTACTGGGCTAAAAAGCTGCACCCAGGTGGTAAATCGCCATAGAACAGGCTAACAATGGTATTGAGCCAGTTGTTCGTTCCTGTGAGTGCACTTCTCTCTGTATATATATATATATATATATATATATATATAAATAAAGTTCAAAAGAAAGATGTCCTAGATATCGTGTGTTCCATAAAACGCATCTTTATTAGGCAATCCACAATAAAAACATGTAAATGCACAGTCAGTACATAAATAGTAGCCTCCGCGGCAGACAGGCAAAGGAGACTGCTGGGTTAGACTGCAGCAGACATTTTTCATGCCTTCCGGCACTTGTTCACTGCTCACAGGTAACCCAATCATCTCACCTTAAATAGGCATTTCTCTTAAAGGTATATACATACATTAATATAGTCTCCATTACAGCCTGTATTGTATGCTCTCTAACTAGTAGCTACCATCACTTAATTGTTAGTGTGCCATATATTAAACTTATTTCTATAAACTTTATTAGTATTACACCACATCTATCTTTATGTGTAGCACTATTATAAGTGAGGTTACAGTAATTATAGCCTTAGCATAGTAGTAATTATACACTTTAGACACATAGATCAATATCTCTCCTGAAATTTAAACCTTGGGGGATACTTGTGTTGAGGGTAAAGATCCAAAATATTTCCCTTGTATTTAGTTTGGTCTCTCTATCCCCTACCCTTTTCCACAATGGTATGTGGTCTATGGCTTGTACACTTAATAACTTGGGGTCAGCATTGTGAAATTCTCTGAAATGACGAGGTGTCAGACTCTTCATCCTCAATTGATCTGATATGGGCCAAAAACCTGTCCTTTAGGGGTCTCGTTGTTCTCCCTACATACTGCTTAGAGCACCCCCTACAGGTCAGTAAATATATTACATGAGTTGTGTTGCAGTTCATGTAAAAATTAATGTTGTAGATCTTTTGTGTAAATGTGGACACAAAACTATCTCCCTCAGAGACATAGTTACAAGTTTTGCATACTTTTTTTCTACATTTATAGAAACCCTTTCTCTTTTTAAGCCAACAGCTATTGGGTTTGACTGAACAATCAGAGGGGGATATGAAATTACCAATTGATTTTCCTTTCCTTGATATGAACTCACAACCATATTGTATAACCTGTTTAAGTCCAGGGTCAGTATACAATATTGGTAGACTCTCTTTTATGATGTGACCCCCAAGGCAGAACATAGTGCGATCTGCGATATTATCGCAGAAAGTGGAGCCTGCCTGCAGAAAGAACGGCCAGGTCTGTTAAACAGAGAATTTTTTCTTCAACAGAATTTTTTTTTTTTTTTCTGGCCAGTGCAGTGCTTTCAAATGGACAACCGGCACATTTTTAGTGCAGACAGTACTTTTAAATGATTGGCTAATGGCTGCTCTGCTCCTGAAATTGATACTTTTTTATGCAATATCATTATTGATACTTTTACCCGCCAGAACAGCTTCTGCGACTGTGAGGTAAGTCAGTTCTCGGCACAGGGCATGTGTTTTTTTTTACTTTAGCCCTGCTGCGGGCAAGCAGAAGGATTAAAAGCTTTTTAAAAATGTTTTATTATTATTGTATTATTTCAATAGAGCCGAGCGGTGGTGCAGCGGTAGTGTGGGAAGAGGGCTGAGTGAGAACAGGAAAAGAGCGCACAACAAATGTTTACATTTGCGCACATCTCCTACTGCAGCGCATCACATAATTCTGGGAGACCGCAGACCGGCAATGTGTGCTCTATGCCTCAACAGCGTATCACCTACAGCACGTCTTAGCTATGATCTACATTTACAGACCTGCCCCTGCATTAATATTTCAATAGAGCCGAGCAGTGGTGCGGTGGTAGTGTGAGAAGAGGGCTTAGTGAGAGCAGGAAAAGAGCGTATCACCTTAGCTATGATCTACATTTACAGACCGGCCCCTGCATTAGTGTACAGCATGGTGACCTGCAAGATCCCATATACCGGAGAAATGCTGTGCAAGTGGGTGATGAGGTTACACATGCTGTACACTAATGCAGGGGCAGGTCTGTGAATGTAAATCATAGTAGACGTGCTGTAGGTGATACGCTGTTGAGGCATAGAGCACACATTGCCGGTCTGCGGTCTCCCAGAATTATGTGATGCGCTGCAGTAGGAGATGTGCGCAAATGTAAACATTTGTTGTGTGCTCTTTTCCTGCTCTCACTAAGCCCTCTTCTCACACTACCACCGCACCACCGCTTGGCTCTATTGAAATATTAATGCAGGGGCCGGTCTGTGAATGTAGATCATAGCTAAGGTGATACGCTCTTTTCCTGCTCTCACTAAGCCCTCTTCTCACACTACCACCGCACCACTGCTCGGCTCTATTGAAATATTAATGCAGGGGCAGGTCTGTAAATGTAGATCATAGCTAAAACGTGCTGTAGGTGATACGCTGTTGAGGCATAGAGCACACATTGCCGGTCTGCGGTCTCCCAGAATTATGTGATGCGCTGCAGTAGGAGATGTGCGCAAATGTAAACATTTGTTGCACGCTCTTTTCCTGTTCTCACTCAGCCCTCTCCTCACACTACCGCCGCACCACTGCTCGGCTCTATTGAAATATTAATGCAGGGGCAGGTCTGTGTAATGAGCCCACTGAATGTAAATCATAGTCCTCGGTGTATACTGGCCCTTTAAGCAGATTTTTTTGTTTGTACTATGGCACTTACTGGGTGGAAATTGCTAAATTAATTTACTCCTCCTGAGCCCTTCCATGTCCCTAGCCAAAGCCGCCCTGGGGCCACAATTCAATTATACAGTAATTTGTATCTTATAATCCAGTATTTCTCCAGTCCAGTGTTACCAAAACTCCTCTCCTTTACAAATGTTTTATTCCTGTCCTCACACCCTCAGTGTTAATATAATCTATACATTTGTGTGTCTATGTATACTATCTTGCTTTAAAAAAAAATAAAAAAAAGTTTTCATCTATTTTTTAAAGTTTGTTCACTGGCTGTGTGAGTGTAAAGAATACATTCCAGTACATTTCAGGTTCTTTTGGCATTACTGCAATAAGCTTGTTTTTTTGTTTTTTTTAAATGCTTCTCTGAAAGAAAAAAAAAAATGATGCCAATATGTTCTAAAAACTCGCCCTAAGACACTGTTAGTGTTAGGTTGGCAGTATTTTGGTTATTGTGGTGGGTCAGTTTGTTGTCAGAAGGGGCTAAATAGTTTGCACACTCCTCTTTTACAACCAAGGGGTTATGCTAGCAAATTTAGATCAGCGACACATCTGTTATTTATTATCACCTTCCTTCACTAAATATTGGAATCAGATTTTAAACAATGAATGAACAGCCAAAGCCTTTTTATTTGCAAATTGTAAATAATAGCAATAATAATACTAATATAATTAGTACTAGTAGACTAGTATTTTATTACTATTAGCCTAAGTTTCTCTGATGAAAGAAAGTCTACTTTTGTTTGCCTACTATAGCAGTGCTTCCTCAAGAACAGTAAAAATTAAACCAGGGCTGTGAGTGATATACATTTTAAATGTTAACAGAACAAAAATTCTATTAACATTTAAAATGTATATCACCACCCTGTTTTTATTTTTATTTTTCTTGGGGGAAAAAAGGAATGGTAACTATATTGTGGTTCTTTAAGCATATATGCACAAAAGGTGGGATAGGGGACTTTATATTTGATTGTCAGCTGAGCAGAGCTGGTAATGATAGAATGGGGTCAGTCCACACATATACACACACACCCACATTACATGTGAAAGTTTACCAAGTTTTAAATAAATGTTTGTTTATGAATGATTTAAAACCGAATTTTATTTCAAAATGACCTGCAGAAAATTTTTCACTACAAAAAATCTCATCGCAGAAAGTGAAAAAAAGTTCTGCTTCTGGGGATGTGACATATTTTGCCATACTCTAGGCTATATGTGGTTATGAACTTAGGTTTAGAATGTTCTAATTTTGTTTCATTTTAACCCTTTTTGTCACGATATCTTAACAGATTCTCCCTAGGTAGACAATCTACCTCTTTTCGTGCCTTCTCTAATCCTTTTAGATCATACCCTCTCCAATTTAAGTCGGTCAGTCAGTACTTCAGCCTGTAAGTTATAAGTCATTTCTGTTGTACAATTGCGCTTGGCCCTTATAAATTGGCCTTTCGGTATTCCCCGTATAGTATGTCTTGGGTGGCAGGATTTATATTCAAGTATAGTGTTCCCCGATGTGGGTTTCCTATATAAATCAGTTTCAATAATGCCATTGTATTTACCAGTGATCACAATATCCAAAAAACAAATGGTATTTTGATTCTGTTCTCCTATTAGTTTGATCCCACTGCTATTGTTGTTGAGATAATCACAAAATGTATTGATATTCTGTTCGTCACTGTCTATAATGAAAATAAGGTCATCTATAAACCGTGCGTATAGAATTATATTCTTCTGGAGGGGGTTTCCATCTCCAAAGACATGGAACCAATCCCACCATCCCATGAAGAGATTGGCGTAAAAGGGCGCAAATTTTGCCCCCATGGTGGTTCCACGTCTCTGGAGGTAGAAACCCCCCTCAAACATAAAGAAGTTATGTGTGAGGAGGTATTCAATGGATGTTAATAAAAAGTGTTTTGTTGCATTATCATAATTACTATGATGTTCCAAAAAATATTCAATGGCCTGCAGACCCTTTACATGTGAGATAGAGGTATAGAGTGATGCCACATCTACCACAAGGAACCAATATGTCAATTTCCATTCAATCTGACTCAGTTTAAGTAAAAGTGAGGTGGTATCCTGAATAAAGCTAGGGAGTGTTTTAACTAATGGTTGCAGAAAGCTGTCTATCAAGTCTGAAAGTGGTTCATTAAGGGAGTTGATTCCAGCAATTATGGGGCGTCCTGGAGGGTTATGTCTATCCTTATGAATCTTAGGGAATTAGTGGAATATAGGAGTAACTAGTTGATCAGGGACAAGTACTTCTTGTATTATCCACAATGTTTAGTAAGATCTTTCTATAATCTGTAGTAGGATTTTCCCTCAGTTTCATATATACCTCATTATCCCCTAGCTGTCTAAGGGCTTCAGTGATGTATGCTTCCCTATTTAGTACAACAACGTTTCCACCCTTGTCGAATGATCTCACAACAATTCTGTTGTCATTTGAGATTTTACTTAATGCCTCCTTTTCTTTTAGTGACAAGTTGTAGTTCTGTTTCCTACCCTTCTCATCTAGTTCCCTAAGTTTTTCCTCTCTTACTTTTTGGAAGGTTTCCACTGAATGTGTTCTTGTATTTACTGGGTAAAAATTGCTTTTTTTCTTAAACCTAGTTAAATCAATATCTTTTTCTGTCACCAAGTGATCCTTTCCTTCAACATTCTCATTTAGTAAACCCTCCATGTCAGTAATAGTAAACTGTTCAGAAAAGGTTAAATAGGTATCCCCTGCATCCCTTTGGGTTGCAGGGTCTGTTCTCTGTTACCCCTCAGCACTAGCAAAGTGTTTACGCAATATCAATTTTCTCACAAATCTGTTAACATCTAAAATTGTATTAAATAGATTAAAGTGCTGAGAGGGAACAAAGTTCAGACAATTAGATAGAACATTACTCTCTGCATTTGTTAAAGTTACATCAGACAGATTAATTACATTATTATTGATTATACATATTTCTTTTTTCGCTGGTTCACTGATCTGGTAGTGTATGTTCTCTGTTCTGTCTTCTTGTTTTTCTGTATTTTGTTTTCCTCCTCCCTGCTTATCCTTCCTTGTTCTCTTTCCCCTTTTTCCTCTATGTATTTTTTTCTCCCTGTGGGTAAAGTCTCTGCCTTGGCGTTTTTTGTGACCGTAGTTGAAGATCCCTCTAGGGATGATTGTAGTACTGTAGGCTCATTATCCTCACTGTTGGCCTCACCCTCTGAGGAACCAACCTCATATTCTGTGTCAGAAAATGTCACCTGTTTTCTTGCACGGTTTCTAAACCAATTACCTCCCCTTTTAGAGTCTCTTCTATAGTTATCACTATTATCTCATCTATAGACAGCTTGATGATCATAGTCGTATTTATCTCATCATTTTGCGGGATTTAAATTCCCATAGTTATTAAGTGTACAAGCCATAGACCACATACCATTGTGGAAAAGGGGAGGGGATAGAGAGACCAAACTTTCAGGAGAGACATTGATCTATGTGTCTAAAGTGTATAATTACTACTATGCTAAGGCTATAATTACTGTAACCTCACTTATAATAGTGCTACACATAAAGATAGATGTGGTGTAATACTAATAAAGTTTATAGAAATAAGTTTAATATATGGCACACTAACAATTAAGTGATGGTAGCTACTAGTTAGAGAGCATACAATACAGGCTGTAATGGAGACTATATTAATGTATGTATAAACCTTTAAGTGAAATGCCTATTTAAGGTGACATGATTGGGTTACCTGTGAGCAGTGAACAAGTGCCGGAAGGCACGAAACATGTCTGCTGCAGTCTAACCCAGCAGTCTCCTTTGCCTGTCTGCCGCGGAGGCTACTATTTATGTACTGACTGTGCATTTACATGTTTTTATTGTGGATTGCCTAATAAAGATGCATTTTATGGAACACACGATATCCAGGACATCTTTCTTTTGAACTTTGTGTACCTTTACAGCACTTGAGACGAGAGCGCTGTGTTCTGGCTGGTGTATCCATATCTCGGCGTGTGACGTCATCCCACGCTCCATAGTGCAGTGAATACAGGAAGCGGGTAAGGCAGAGCGCATCGCTCAAATCTGTTTGTTGTTTGCATGCGGTACTCGTCTTGTAGCGATAGCTGTCTACCATATACCCTGAACCGGATCAAAGGAAATACATAGACGGCTGAAGAGGAGGTGGTGAGTCTGACAAATATTTTGGTATATTTCCACAGGAACTGTATAACGCATTGACTTGATAAATAACATTGCACAGCAGGCATAATAGCTTATCCGTAATACAGAGGCAGACTGAATAACTCTCTACTGGTTGTGACTTTGGATGCTAATTTTGTTATAACCTTAACATGGAGGGAGAGGACATATCTTATGTGTTGACGAACTTTGGAGATGACAACTCAGCACTGGAAGTGGAGGAAGACATTGTGTACACTATTGATAACTTGAGAATAAAAGACATAAAACTGGACCTTGATATAAAGTCTTTTCTTTTGTACAAGCATAACAAACGAATACCCAGGGGCTTAAGAATAAGAAAGTTCCCCTCATTTAGGGTAGTGGATGGTGACTTTATTTCTAAATGGAATGAGATTTTAGATACTTGCTCATTTGCCTTGATATAATTACTTATTGAATATAAGCAAAAACAAAGAAATTAATTGTTAGAGGAGATGAAAACTATACAGGAACACCTTAAATCATTCCAGAAAGATGTGGAGTTTAAAACTTATGATAAACAGTTTGAGAGAAATATGATTGCATTCAGACAAGAACTATGGGAATTTAAATCCCGCAAAATGATGTGAGATAAATACGACTATGATCATCAAGCTGTCTATAGATGGGATAATAGTGATAACTATAGAAGAGACTCTAAAAGGGGAGGTAATTGGTTTAGAAACCGTGCAAGAAAATCTAAACAGGTGACATTTTCTGACACAGAATATGAGGTTGGTTCCTCAGAGGGGGAGGCCAACAGTGAGGATAATGAGCCTACAGTACTACAATCATCCCTAGAGGGATCTTCAACTACGGTCTCAAAAAACGCCAAGGCAGAGACTTCACCCACAGGGAGAAAAAAATACATAGAGGAAAAAGGGGAAAGAGAACAAGGAAGGATAAGCAGGGAGGAGGAAAACCAAATACAGAAAAACAAGAAGACAGAACAGAGCACATACACTACCAGATCAGTGAACCAGCGAAAAAAGAAATATGTATAATCAATAATAATGTAATTAATCTGTCTGATGTAACTTTAACAAATGCAGAGAGTAATGTTCTATCTAAGGGTCTGAACTTTGTTCCCTCTCAGCACTTTAATCTATTTAATACAATTTTTGATGTTAACAGATTTGTGAGAAAATTGATATTGCGTAAACACTTTGCTAGTGCTGAGGGGGAACAGAGAACAGACCCTGCAACCCAAAGGGATGCAGGGGATACCTATTTAACCTTTTCTGAACAGTTTACTATTACTGACATGGAGGGTTTACTAAATGAGAATGTTGAAGGAAAGGATCACTTGGTGACAGAAAAAGATATTGATTTAACTAGGTTTAAGAAAAAAAGCAATTTTTACCCAGTAGATACAAGAACACATTCAGTGGAAACCTTCCAAAAAGTAATAGAGGAAAACCTTAGGGAACTAGATGAGAAGGGTAGGAAACAGAACTACAACTTGTCACTAAAAGAAAAGGAGGCATTAAGTAAAATCTTAAATGACAACAGAATTGTTGTGAGATCATCCGACAAGGGTAGAAACATTGTTGTACTAAATAGGGAAGCATACATCACTGAAGCCCTTAGACAGCTAGGGGATAATGAGGTATATATGAAACTGAGGGAAAATCCTACTACAAATGATAGAAAGATCTTAATAAACATTGTGGATAATGCCAGATACAACAATGTAATCAATTAGTCTATACAAGAAGTACTTGTCCCTGATCAACCAGTTACTCCTATATTCCACTACTTCCCTAAGATTCATAAGGATAGACATAACCCTCCAGGACGCCCCATAATTGCTGGAATCAACTCCTTTAATGAACCACTTTCAGACTTGATAGACAGCTTTCTGCAACCATTAGTTAAAGCACTCCCTAGCTTTATTCAGGATACCACCTCACTTTTACTTAAACTGAGTCAGATTGAATGGAAATCGACATATCGGTTCCTTGTGGTAGATGTGGCATCACTCTATACCTCTATCTCACATGTAAAGGGTCTGCAGGCCATTGAATATTTTTTGGAACATCATAGTAATTATGATAATGCAACAAAACACTTTTTATTAACATCCTCTGAATACCTCCTCACACATAACTTCTTTATGTTTGAGGGGGTTTCTACCTCCAGAGACGTCGAACCGCCATGGGGGCAAAATTTGCGCCCTGTTACGCCAATCTTTTCATGGGATGGTGGGAGCGGTTCCACGTCTTTGGAGATGGAAACCCCCTCCAGAAGAATATAATTCTATACGCACGGTTTATAGATGACCTTATTTTCATTATAGACAGTGACAAACAGAATATCAATACATTTTGTGATTAGCTCAACAACAATAGCAGTGGGATCAAACTAATAGGAGAACATAATCAAAATACCATTTGTTTTTTGGATATTGTGATCACTGGTAAAAACAATGGCATTATTGAAAATGATTTATATAGGAAACCCACATCGGGGAACACCATACTTGAATATAAATCCTGCCACCCAAGACACACTATACGGGGAATACCGAAAGGCCAATTTATAAGGGCCAAGCACAATTGTACAACAGAAATGACTTATAACTTACAGGCTGAAGTACTGACTGACCGACTTAAAGAAAGAGGGTATGATCTAAAAGTATTAGAGAAGGCACGAAAAGAGGTAGATTGTCTACCTAGGGAGAATCTGTTAAGATATCGTGACAAAAAGAGTAAAAATGAAACAAAATTAGAACATTCTAAACCTAAATTCATAACCACATATAGCCTAGAGTATGGCAAAATATGTCACATCATAAAAGAGAGTCTACCAATATTGTATAATGACCCTGGACTTAAACAGGTTATACAATATGGTTGTGAGTTTATATCAAGGAAAGGAAAATCGACTTCCGTTAGGAGGAGGAGCAAGCAGGGTGCTGCACGCTGTGGCTCTCATGCTTGCAACTCTGTACACCCACTCCCGCCTTCAAGCGTTCTTTGGCCGAAGACTCTCGCCGGCCTAGACACTGGGTCTTATGGCCTATGAAGTGGAAGTCTCACTAAGGCAGCTACTAGCTTCGTGGCTGAAGCACCTGCTAAAAACAAAAGGACTGACAACTCTGCCGTAACTCTGACAAACAACATTTTTCTAATATCCTGCCGGCAGTGATACAAAGTATGTATGGAGAGAGTGGTGTGTACTCAGTGGACACACCACGCCCTTAGGGGGCGCTTCCTCAGTTCCAATATAATAGGTGATATGGTAGTGCTTGTAATGTCTCAACAGAAAAAAACAGGCCTAAATCTAAAAATATGATAATAGCAACAATAATAAAACTATAAATAAAACCCTAAAAAATCTAAAATGTGGACATAAGTAAGTAATCACAATGCTGAAAATGATAATAGTAAAAAACTAAATATATATATATATATATATATATATATATATATATATATATATATATATATGAGAATATATATATACATATATTACTAGAATATAAACATAGATTGGAAAAAATATTAAAACCAATTCAAAACCAAATAATGATAATGTGAAAGTCTATGAGTCCAGGGTAATGACAGTTCCCAGATGTTTGAGGCTGCACTCTGTCAAAGGATGGCTATCCTGTAGTGTGGAATCTAGAAAAGAATAAAAAACAGAGGCGCCACCATGGCCTAATATCGCCAGTACAGGTAAAATGAGCAGCAATATGAGAATGTGAATACTCACAAACATAGAGCACCCCACTGGTGCTAGTAGAGCAGACTGACACTTCTCAGTGGTTCAGCACACTGTATCCAAAGCGCAGAGACAGTCAGGAATCCTCTGACACTCCAATGTATATGTGCCTATGGATAAAGGAAAAAGCAACACGACATGGCCCAATATCATCAGGACAAGGGGAAAATAATACCAATTGCTTGCACTTACAAGATGGTGGGCACCTGCAGGTGCAATCTCAGCAAACTGGAGCCAAAACGTCGCCCAGTAGACTTAAAACAGCAATCCTCAACAGGAACCAGGATCAACGATATAATTTATCACAGGAGGTGAAAAAAATACACACAATAGCAAGTGTATAAAAGTATAAAAAGTCTTTATTAACACAGCAACTAGTTTCTCAGCCTACTCAGGGCTGTTTCATCAGGCTATGACAAACATTATAAAACACTTGCTATTTAACAGAAATCTAAAAACAAATGGGCTATTGTGATTGGATAATCAATTAGCAGAAACACAATTGGCAAAAAAACCCACACCTAACTACAATCACCTTTGTGTGGTTGTTAAGGTAACCTTTGTAAACACATGTAGGTAAGAAGATATTTACATGTTGAACCTCCTTACAAATACAATGTATAAATAGATGTATAAAAACATACAATACAAAATAACTAAAAAACTACATTAAACATAACATTTTTTGTAAAAAGTCTATCTCAATAGGACATATTAAAAAATTGATATAAATCATAGAACCATTGCTTTTATCTATATACATAAACCCAAAGTGCATCTAAAATAACTGCCTATACATTCTCTCAATTTAAATCTCCTTAGTTTCTCAGTATGCTGCAAGTCTGATACTCTTAATATTAATGTTACCACTTGTTGAGACTAGCTGATTGATCTCAAATGTTAGATAACACATTAGTGCTGGCTTACGGTTTATTAGGGTAACGTATGATTGTCTTGAGCAGACTTTCCATAACTGTTTAATTTGATATTTGTATTGGTACTATTACTTCAAAAGTAGAGCTGTAACTCCTTAAACATAAAAATAATAGAGCCATAACTGTTTTGTGAACAGATGTCTTGAATGCAGCTTTTGCTGCCTGTCACACTTGATTCATTGAATGGGTGTAACAAGTGTTTTGATGTGAAGTGTTAGGTGATTGGTCCACATAGATGCCAGTCAAACACTGAGATTGTGCATATTAATGAACCTCAGAATTGAACAGACAGTTGCAATTGCTAAGGGTGAGGGCAGAAGTGCAGGATTTATAAAATGTTTTTTATAAATCCAGAATTGAACAGACAGTTGCAATTGCTAAGGGTAAGGGCAGAAATGCAGGATTTATAAAATGTTTTTTATAAATCCAGAATTGAACAGACAGTTGCAATTGCTAAGGGTAAGGGCAGAAATGCAGGATTTATAAAATGTGTTTTATAAATCCAGAATTGAACAGACAGTTGCAATTGCTAAGGGTAAGGGCAGAAATGCAGGATTTATAAAATGTTTTTTATAAATCCAGAATTGAACAGACAGTTGCAATTGCTAAGGGTGAGGGCAGAAGTGCAGGATTTATAAAATGTTTTTTATAAATCCAGAATTGAACAGACAGTTGCAATTGCTAAGGGTAAGGGCAGAAATGCAGGATTTATAAAATGTTTTTTAGTTGTAAAGGCATTATATTTTATGTAAATAATAAACGGGTATAACATATTGGAAAATATATGATGTACATTGTTAATTCACTATTTGGTGAATCTATTTTAACAAGTTATTAAGAGACACAGTAACTAAACAATAATTTTTTGTTAGTGAATCCTCTTTCTCCAATTGAGAAAAACATTAAAGTGCTTATCTATATTCTGTTTTATTACATAATTTATATCTCATCCAGGGGATTAGACCTGTGCTGCCAGTAACTATCAGTGTTCACATAGAGAACATGTATATTAAATTACAAATGGTAATCACTGTTCCATAAGATTTAGTAGTGCTAGAATAGATACATGGTGATATCCTATAAAAAAGTGATATACATGTTAAATAATTAAGTATTAAAAACTAAATAATATATAAAAAGTTAATGGTGTGTTTATAGGGACTAGTGCAAATATGAAGAATATATTAATAGCACTGTGTAACAGTGACTAAATTAGTGGTGTGAAAAGTGATGTGTTATGAATAAAAAATAATAATAAAATGAATGTTGATAATATATATGTGTGACTAATACCAATGTAAAATATGATGACACTGTGTAGCAGTGACTATATTAGTGATGTGAGAGGTGTGACTAGAAATAATTAATAATGGGGTTGATATAAAGAGTGACTATATTAGTGGTGTATATGGTGTAACTAATTAATAAAATAAATATATATACCCTTTATATAGGTGACTGTAGTCAATGGAAGTGGGTAAGATCTGAAATGATAATGGTAATCACTTCTACTGAGGTTAATAGAGTATGAATTATATTCTGTGTGAGACAGACAGTCATACAAACATTGTATATATCAGATATTGCAGAATAAATGCACCCCTAATTAAATAATGGGTCTAAAAAACGAGATAACTACAGGACCCTAGAGATAAAAAATCATAAATATCATAATAGAAATAACAACTGGAGTGCTCATATTTCAGTAATTCTATTTAGAAGGCTGCCATATCTAGATTTTCATTGAGTCCATCTGGTTGAAGTGTCCTCAATTTCCTGATCCAAAAAGTCTCTCTTTTCCTGAGCGTCAGGAAAGCATCAGGTGAACCTCTAGAGATAGCCTCTAAGGGTATAATTTTCATTGTTTTTTTTTGTTGGTGGTGGTAGGCAAGACAATGTCTTGATACACTATGTAATTTGGATTTTTTATTTATGTTGTAGGAGTGTTCACTCCACCTCTTTTTTACCTTGCGACAGGTGCGTCCAACATATTGGAGCCCGCAACAACAACTCAATAAGTATACAACAAAGGATGTCTCACATGTAAGAAAACCTTTAACTTTAAAGGTTTCTCCTGTGGTGTGTGATGTGAAGCTTGTGGCCTTGTGTGATGTATAACTGCACATACCACAACGTTTCCTATAGCACTTGGATATTCTGTTGAGATCAGAATTGGTGCCATGACTATTTCTCTCTTGGTATTTGTCCCTAACCACCTTACTGGGAGCTAGAGCAGTCTTGAGAGTAGGTGCTCTCCTAAATACTACTTTAGGCTTATTACCTACTACTTTGGTAAGAGTTGGATCTTGCATGAGGACTGGCCAGTGTTTATTGAGAATTTTGGTAATAGCATGGTGATTAGAGTTAAATTTGGTAATAAACAACGGGGGATTGCAATCTTTTGAGTTCCTTAATTTTTGATTTAGTGTTGAAATAGCAAGATCTATCTTCCTGCCTAACCCTACTGGTTTTGCGATCTATTAGGTCTTTAGGGTATCCTTTCTCAAGGAATCTATCCCCAATGACCTTAGCTTGTGCATCGTAGTCTTCCAGTCGTGTACAATTTCTTCTGATCCTTCTAAACTGTCCATATGGGACATTAGTCTTCCATTGTTTGTAATGATTGCTTTCATAATGAAGAAAGCTGTTGCAGTCAACAGTTTTGAAATAGGTCTTAGATTGAACTCTCCCCTCAGCAGTACGCCTTAGGGTTAGATCTAAAAAATCAATTTCCTCTCGCTGGATATCATGAGTAAAGGATATTCCATAAGTGTTGGAATTTAGGTGATCAAGAAAGGCACTGATCTCATCTCTTGACCCTCTATAAATAAATAGATAAATAGCAGGTCGTCTATGTAGCGGCCATAGAACACCAGGTTCGCTGCAAACTGGGTATTAAAGATATAAGATTGTTCAAAACTACCCATAAAAAGATTGGCAAAGCTTGGAGCGAACCTGGTGCCCATGGCCGTCCCTTTGATCTGCAGATAATATCTGCTTTGATATAAGAAGTAGTTGTGTCCGAGAATAAAACTTATCAACTCAATGATAAAATCTATTTGTTGGACTGGCATGTAAATATCTTGTTCTAGATACGACTGAACTGCTTTAGTGCCTAAATCGTGACGTATATTTGAATAGAGGGCCCCTACGTCGCAGGACACCCACCAACAGTGTTCGTCCAGGACACAATCCTGTAATTTTAATAGTAAATCTGTGGAGTCCTTGATGTAGGAAGGAAGGGTAATGACAAATTTCTGCAGATAATGATCGATATAAGCTGATAAGGAATCAGTAAGGCTTCCTATGCCAGCGATGATAGGTCTGCCCTGGGGTTTCAGAGGGTCCTTGTGGACTTTGGGCAGATGATAGTAAAATGCCGTGCAAGGATATTTGGGGAGTCAAAAGTCTCTTTCAGATTTGTTCATAATACCAATATCAAGACCTCTCTGTAGGATTTGTTTTAACTGTTCAAGATAGCGAGGAGTCGGGTCACCAGATAGAACTTGGTAATACTCCTTATCATTTAATATACGATTTGCCTCTAGAATATAGTCTTGTATGTTTTGTAAAAGAATTCCTCCGCCTTTGTCCGCCTGTCTGATCACCAGATCAGATCTATTGGTGAGACCTAATAAGGCCTTACGTTCATTATAATTCAGATTGTATTTATACCTAAGCACAATCTCAGTGTTTGACTGGCATCTATGTGGACCAATCACCTAACACTTCACATCAAAACACTTGTTACACCCATTCAATGAATCAAGTGTGACAGGCAGCAAAAGCTGCATTCAAGACATCTGTTCACAAAACAGTTATGGCTCTATTATTTTTATGTTTAAGGAGTTACAGCTCTACTTTTGAAGTAATAGTACCAATACAAATATCAAATTAAACAGTTATGGAAAGTCTGCTCAAGACAATCATACGTTACCCTAATAAACCGTAAGCCAGCACTAATGTGTTATCTAACATTTGAGATCAATCAGCTAGTCTCAACAAGTGGTAACATTAATATTAAGAGTATCAGACTTGCAGCATACTGAGAAACTAAGGAGATTTAAATTGAGAGAATGTATAGGCAGTTATTTTAGATGCACTTTGGGTTTATGTATATAGATAAAAGCAATGGTTCTATGATTTATATCAATTTTTTAATATGTCCTATTGAGATAGACTTTTTACAAAAAATGTTATGTTTAATGTAGTTTTTTAGTTATTTTGTATTGTATGTTTTTATACATCTATTTATACATTGTATTTGTAAGGAGGTTCAACATGTAAATATCTTCTTACCTACATGTGTTTACAAAGGTTACCTTAACAACCACACAAAGGTGATTGTAGTTAGGTGTGGGTTTTTTTGCCAATTGTGTTTCTGCTAATTGATTATCCAATCACAATAGCCCATTTGTTTTTAGATTTCTGTTAAATAGCAAGTGTTTTATAATGTTTGTCATAGCCTGATGAAACAGCCCTGAGTAGGCTGAGAAACTAGTTGCTGTGTTAATAAAGACTTTTTATACTTTTATACACTTGCTATTGTGTGTATTTTTTTCACCTCCTGTGATAAATTATATCGTTGATCCTGGTTCCTGTTGAGGATTGCTGTTTTAAGTCTACTGGGCGACGTTTTGGCTCCAGTTTGCTGAGATTGCACCTGCAGGTGCCCACCATCTTGTAAGTGCAAGCAATTGGTATTATTTTCCCCTTGTCCTGATGATATTGGGCCATGTCGTGTTGCTTTTTCCTTTATCCATAGGCACATATACATTGGAGTGTCAGAGGATTCCTGACTGTCTCTGCGCTTTGGATACAGTGTGCTGAACCACTGAGAAGTGTCAGTCTGCTCTACTAGCACCAGTGGGGTGCTCTATGTTTGTGAGTATTCACATTCTCATATTGCTGCTCATTTTACCTGTACTGGCGATATTAGGCCATGGTGGCGCCTCTGTTTTTTATTCTTTTCTAGTGAAACAAAGTAACAAGCAATCTATCTCAGGTAGGACAGAAGATACAATGTACATTAGTAAGAAAGTTTCTGAGCCCTAAAACTGAGATTGGAAAGATCCTAAATACCGGAACGCCCCCTGGTGGGCACACAGAACTCTGTCCTACTGACATACCTGAACTTGCTCGAGCTCTAAGAACATATAGAGCCCCACTTTACCGGCTCTTCTTGAATTTGCATGTGCCGGTCAGTTGCTCCCTGGTGAGCATACAGAGCCCCCTTTCACGGGCATACTTGAACTTCTCTGAGCTACTCGATTGCTCCCCGGAGAGCACACAGAGCCCCGCTCCTGGACATCATCTGGATATATATATGGTGCCTGGCTGCTCCCTGGTGAGCATACAGAGCCCCGCTTACGCAGTGCTACCTGACTTCTCCTGAGGCGTCCGACTGCTCCCTGGTGAGCGAACGTTGGCTGTGACGGCGACGCTGAGATCCTGAGAGAGGCACTTGAGTTCCGGATGGTGCCCTGACGGTGGTTGCGGCGGAGGTCCTTGGACGCAGGGGACTTGTGCCGAGCGGCAGACACGGAGAGAAAGGTCATTTCCGACCCTGGAATCGCTGATTGGAAGAGAGCCTGGGAGCGTAGGCAGCGTGCGGCCGCACGTTGATAGGCATTTCCTGAGATGTACCTGGCGGGTATCCTCCCGGCGTAGTAACAGAAGGACGCTGCTCGACAACCATACTGGGACGAGTATTGCATTTTCCTCATTCACTGTCCTAAAGCCTAAAGCCGATCGGACTACACAAGACAAGGTACAGCTCTCTTCTTTTTTTTTCTGGACAAACGGCCAAAACACTGGAGGCGATATATCCAAGGGTAATTAAGTGGAGGCTTGGCTAAACATCCATAAAGTAAAGTATTGGCCTTCTCTATAGCTGTATGTTTTTTTTCTCTTTTGTTCTTGATTTAGCATGCATATCACATATGTAAAGAGGCCTCTTTGAACTGACTCTATATTACTAGACGGACATTGGGACAATTGCATAGTATCTGTCTCTGATATAGTTAAGGTATTATTTGTGTCCAGCTGAAACTGTCTCTTACCATAGAGTTAAGGAAAAAGGAGAAAAATCTGTTGAACTGGCATAAGTATAAGGCATATAAGTTGTTAAAACAATAACTTAGCATAATAATCTGTTGGCCTTGCTAGAGATAAGCAGGGTCTATCTTGTACCTAGAGTGTATTATTCTGACAATAGAAAGCGCATGAAATATCTTTATATTCTATTATAGCTAAAAGTGTCTGATAACGTTGACTTAAAAAATTCCTGATCTTGACTCAAATGATAGGGCATAGAAGTGTCTAACGATAATAGAGTAGTATATCAATTGTTTTTGTTGTACTAATCTAGGGCGAAGTAGGAATTGTAAATGATCTCAATAGCTGTCTGCCTAGAGTTTTGAAGCACATAGAGAGAATTCTATTGGAAGGGGCAGGCATAGAGCTCCCTGGGTTATAAGTATTCCTAAGTCCTAGACACCTGAGTATAGTATCCACGGTATAGGCCATTTCTCACGATTTGCATTTTTTCTCACTATTTTCCTCTCCTTCTCTCCCCTCTCACATCACTCTTTTCACCTTGAATTCTACTAAATCCAGAACACGTAGTCACCTGCACTCCTCACTTCCCCCTCTGTGCACTTTCACATACTCTTCCCCTCTTCTCCTTCTCCTCTGCACTTCTTCTCTCTCTCTTTTTTCTCTTAGGGTCCTTAAAACAGAACTATAAATTCACTATAGAATCAATAACGCACAAACACAAGCACACTTTTTTTTTTGCACAATTATCCAATTTGATATTTGTATCACGTGCCTATACTGCAGGGATACTAGAATCTTGCTGTATATGGACAAATTCATATCAGTAACCAGGAACTCACCTACTATGCCCATTAAGCAAAGAGAAAAGAAAATGGCGAAACGTCCTGACCAGGTCTTAGAGACATCACAAATACAAAATGAGGCACATTTTGATATGCAGGAATTGGTTACACAGATTGCTAAGGTTTTCACGCCACAACTAGACACTATGAAAGCAGAAATCAAGCAAGATATAAATGGCCTTGTAGCAGAGGTAAGACAGTTCTCTACAAGGCTGATTGAAGCAGAGACCAGAATATCTGCGATTGAGGATAAATTAAATATAGATGAAATCAATAATGCCGACTATATCAAGAAAATTGTCAAATTACAGAGTAGAGTAGAGGATCTGGAAGACCGATCCAGACGTATAATGTTAAAATGATATACCCGGCAAAGCTGGTTGTAATAACGGGCGATACACAATCTATCTTAAATACGAGTAAAGAGGCGCAGGCTTTTTGTAATGAGCATGGTATTCAATGATAAAAGACTCTATACCAGATATTCAGAACTGGTCAGAGTTATCTTTAGAATCCAGAAGAGTAGGTACTTGATGCCTTGGATGATATGTGAATGTACATCTAAGTTTTCCTTTTTCCCCTTCTTCTCTTTCTCTCTTCCCCTCTTTTTTTTTTTTTTTCCCCCATTCCCTCCCCCCCTTTTCTATATTTCTTCTGGTCCTGTCTGTGAGATACCCGGATTCCCATTTTTAGTCCCATAGTTGCCAGAAAAGGCCCTGACATGAATTCCTTGAATTTACTTTCCTGGAATGTAGGTGGAATAACCTCCCCAATAAAGAGGAAAGCTATCATTAAACAACTAGGTCTATATAAACCTGATCTGGTAATGCTGCAGGAAATCCACCTAAAAGAACCAGAATTAATAAAGCTAAAGGCGAAGTGGGTGGGGGATGTTATTGCAATAGCGGGGGAGGATAGGAAGAAAGGTTTGGCAATTTTAGTTAAGAAACATTTAGCTTATGAACTAGTAGGCCTGGAGGAAGACCCCGGAGGCAGGTTCCAAATACTTAAAATCAAAATTAACTCTACCCTGTTTATTATTTGTAACGTGTATGGGCCCAATGGAGTAGATATTCAATTTTGGAATGGACTCATAGATAAACTATTTGAATACTCGGGGAAAAATTTAATAATAGTGGGGGATCTTAATCTCATACCCCTTCCCAATATGGACAGGACTGGTAGAAAGGATATATATAGGAGTGATAGGAAGACCCGGATATTCCAAAAAATATGTAGCCAATTGGGGGTGAGAGACATATGGAGGATCCAACATCCTGATATCAAGGCATATACATGCATGTCACCAAGTCACCATAGCCTATCCAGGATTGATTTATTCTTAGTGGCAGAGGCCCTAATGGGGCTTGATTGTAAGGCTGACATTAAAGATATTGTATTATCAGATCACGCAATCATCTCACTGGAATTTTCTAGTGAAGTATTCAGAAAAGGGGGTAGTAATACATTATTCTTCCCTAAATATTTAGCTATGAATAACCAATTCCAAAATGTTCTAAAAAGTAAATGGATAGAATATCAAATCTTTAATGGGCAACATCAGGAGAACACAGAAATATATTGGGAAGCCGCCAAGGCTGTGCTCCGGGGGCAGGTAAAGGCGTACATGTGCAGACTAAAAAAAAAAAATAAGCAAAAAGAACTGCAACTCTCGAACACAGTAAGAAATATGTATAATGCCTATGTGGCCTCTAGATCAAGTACTAATTGGAATAGATATAGGCAAGCCAAAACGAAATGGGATATTTTCCTTAAACAAAAATGTATACAAGAAGGATTGAAACAAAAAGCTCTTTACAGAGGATTTACCGGCAGGGCCGCCAAATATCTCGCTAGACTTGCCAAACCAAAATCTAGTAATGCGATAGCCGCTATTAGGCGGAATGGGATTAGGTACACCCAGACAGAGGAGATTAAAAAAGTCTTCTATAATTATTTTAAAGGAATTTATAATGCAGAATCCCCTAGCCATGTAGATGAGGAGACATTCTGGTCTAAACTAACTCTACCCAGAATCTCACAAGAAGAGTTGGTGCAATTAAATTCGCCAATCACAGAGCAAGAAATTAAGCTTGCTATTAAACAGGCTAAACTCAATAAAGCACCTGGACCAGACTGCCTCCCCACAGAGTTTTACAGAATCGTACAGGAGGAAGTGACCCCAACATTGTGTCAGTTGTTTAACAAATACTTTAGTTCACAAATAAGATGTTCCAGGTATTTCACTGCATCTAACGTTGTGTTAATTCTAAAAAAAAATAAAGATCCAGAGCTAGTAGAGTCTTATAGACCTATCTCACTGCTAAATTCAGATTATAAGCTACTAACGTCAATAATAGCTAGCAGACTACAGCCGGTAATTAAAGGTATTATACATGAAAATCAAGTCGGCTTTATGCAGGGGAGAAGTCCAGTTAAGAACCTTAGGAAGATTATGATTATTCTGGACTACCTCTGGAATAACCCAATAGCAACAAATCAAAAGGGAGCGGATACAGCTATTCTTTCTTTAGATGCAGAGAAAGCATTTGACTACATAGGTTGGGGTCACTTGTTCATGACAATAGATAAATTCGGGTTTGGAGGGCATTTCAATAATTTTATCCAGTCATTATATAGTAATCCAGTCTCTGCCCTTATTGTAAACAATACAACTACAGATTCTATCCCATTGCATAGAGGCACCAGACAAGGTTGCCCATTGTCCCCCTTGCTTTTTAACATATCACTTGAACCATTAGCTATATTACTACGGGAGCAGCTAGACGGTATTAGTATTGGGGGACAAAAATTTATACTATCATTATATGCAGATGACCTGCTGGTTTTCTTAAATAACCTTGAAGTTAATCTACCTAAGCTTATATCGAGTATGCAACTTTTCGGCGCAATCTCGGGCTATAGAATCAACTTCAATAAGTCAGAATTATTGTGGATAACAAAACCAATAAATAGGTATACAAAACACCCCTTTAAGGAAGCAAAACATATTACCTACTTAGGTATAGTTCTAACCAATAACCCACTAGACTGGTATGATATGAATATTTCACCTTGCCTAGGGGAAATGCAGAAACAACTGGATAGTTGGATTAGCCTCCCGATATCATTAATACCACGTATCATGCTAATTAAAACTATAATATTTCCCAAAATTCTATACTTTTTGCAAAATATTCCTGTAATGCTTAAAAACAGGGATATTATAAAATTCAATTCTATGTGTGCCAAGTTTATTTGGAAAGGGGGGAAATCGCGGATTGCCCTAACCAGGCTAATGAGTGATAAGATGGCAGCAGGATTAGCATTTCCCAATATTAAATGTTATAATTGGGTTTCTTTAATCAAGTTT
Organism: Bombina bombina; assembly: GCF_027579735.1. Classification (NCBI taxonomy): domain Eukaryota; kingdom Metazoa; phylum Chordata; class Amphibia; order Anura; family Bombinatoridae; genus Bombina; species Bombina bombina. The sequence goes on along the minus strand of NC_069500.1, from coordinate 1,213,611,669 downwards.
GCTGTGGATTGGGTGACACAAAAAGAACACTTAACTCTATATCAGTGTGAGTCCAATATTATAGCCCCATTTACTCTGAATGCGTTGCTGCACTGTCCAATCAAAAAATTACCCTGTAATGTTAATAATTTAATTACATTCAAGAATATTATTTGTGCATGGCAGAAGTTCTGTGCTGAAATACAGATTAATCCTCATGCAACCGAATTGTTAACAATTCAGGGAAATCCAGAATTCCAGCCAGGTCATGCCTCTCGAGTCTTCCAGGGCTGGGAGGAAAAGGGATTAAAGTATGTTAAACAACTCCTCCTACCAGATGGCAGGATTGATGTATTTAATTCTATCTGTTCCAAATACGGAATACATAGTAAAGATTTCTTTGCCTATTTACAGGTCCGACACTATCTATCAGATATTCAAAAAGAATTTAAACCAAACTGGTCTCTGGGCCCCTTAACGGCCGGAATTAAAATATATCAAGTAGGAAAATTTTCAATTGCAACTTTCTATAGTATCTTAAATACGAATAGTAACTTAAAACAAATCACATATATACAACTGACATGGCTAAGATATTTTCCAAATATATCTATAACAGATGTACAGGGAAGTATCAGAGCAATAAACGAATCATGGGTCCCAACAGCATGGCGTGAATCACATATAAAAATATTATATAATGTTTATATTACTCCTAGTAAAAGGTCGACGTGGTCCGCGAATATCTACTCCTGTACTCGATGTAACAAAGAGAAGGCAGATATACTGCACTGTCTATGGTTATGCCCCAAGATTTATCAATTTTGGTCTAAAATAATTTATTGGATCAATTGGATACTAAATATAAGAATATGCATAGGGCCCCAAGACATTGTTCTCTTGCTAAGATATACACCAGGAGGCAAGGAATATAAACTCATTAATACTTTAATAATACTTGCTCGCAATCTTATACTCAAAACGTGGAAAGCGACATATGCCCCAAAATTTTCTGAATTTAAGAAAGCAGTCATCATGCAACTCACCATTGAACAATATAACATACAGGATCTAAACGTAGAGCAGGTACAGGTATTTTTCTCAAAATGGGAGGAAGTAATCAAATCCCTCCCGAACATTATTCAAATCCAATTGGTCAAACCATTCCGCACTTCTATTTTTGTTATTCAAAATATCCTCACAGGGCGTTTTCCCAGATATTGGACAGATGATTCCATCAATACTGACAGATAAAGGGGGGGGGGCTTCCCCCTTTTTTTTTCTTTTTTTTTTTCTCTCTTCTCTTTTTTCTCTCTCTTTTCTTTTCAGTGTTTTATGTGTATGGTATAATGACTGGATAATATATATAGTTTTTAGTGTATCATATCTTAGGAAAGTATTCTAATCTGAAAATTCAGGTGACATGTCTAGTTTGTAGGGAGGGTCAGATAAGAGCATCCTACATGAAATCAGTATAAGGATATCAAGCTGCTGCAGGTTTTTTTTTTCTTTTTTCTCTTTTCTTGTTTTTCATTCTAAAAATTAATAAGATATGATAATATCTATGATACATGTTAGGATGTAATATCCATGTTTGAGTTGATTTGTGATTATTATGAAATATTCATGAATGAATGACAGGACAGGTACACAGGCATTTGATTATTTTGATTGTTTTTCCATTTTTTAGGTTAAATTGTAATATCTGTGTTATCTTGCTATATGTATGATATGACTTGATATGATCTGATATGATACTTTTTTGTTCGAAAAATCAATAAAAAATATATTTAAAAAAAAAAAAAGGAAAGGAAAATCAATTGGTAATTTCATATCCCCCTCTGATTGTTCAGTCAAACCCAATAGTTGTTGGCTTAAAAAGAGAAAGGGTTTCTATAAATGTAGAAAAAAAAGTATGCCAAACTTGTAACTATGTCTCTGAGGGAGATAGTTTTGTGTCCACATTTACACAAAAGATCTACAACATTAATTTTTACATGAACTGCAACACAACTCGTGTAATATATTAACTGACCTGTAGGGGGTGCTCTAAGCAGTATGTAGGGAGAACAAAGAGACCCCTAGAGGACAGGTTTTTGGCCCATATCAGATCAATTGAGGATGAAGAGTCTGACACCCCCATTGCTCGTCATTTCATAGAATTTCACAATGCTGACCCCAAGCCATAGACCACATACCATTGTGGAAAAGGGGAGGGGATAGAGAGACCAAACTAAATACAAGGGAAATATTTTGGATCTTTACCCTCAACACAAGTATCCCCCAAGGTTTAAATTTCAGGAGAGACATTGATCTATGTGTCTAAAGTGTATAATTACTACTATGCTAAGGCTATAATTACTGTAACCTCACTTATAATAGTGCTACACATAAAGATAGATGTGGTGTAATACTGTTAGTATATTTATGAAAATCTTAGTAGTGCTCTCCAAATAATATATCAGCTTATGGCAGGGTTATAACACAATACAAATAATAATTATCCTAATACAATAGAAATCCTTAATCAACATGCATCTACTAGAAACCATACAATTAATATAAATATCTGAATTCTTTTATTTAGTTAATATCCATGAACATTTTTTAAATATATTTGTAATAAAAGAATATGACACAATATTATATACGTTAAAACGACTTAAAGAAAGAGGGTATGATCTAAAAGTATTAGAGAAGGCACGAAAAGAGGTAGATTGTCTACCTAGGGAGAATCTGTTAAGATATCGTGACAAAAAGGGTAAAAATGAAATAAAATTAGAACATTCTAAACCTAAATTCATAACCACATATAGCCTAGAGTATGGCAAAATATGTCACATCATAAAAGAGAGTCTACCAATATTGTATAATGACCCTGGACTTAAACAGGTTATACAATATGGTTGTGAGTTTATATCAAGGAAAGGAAAATCGACTTCCGTTAGGAGGAGGAGCAAGCAGGGTGCTGCACGCTGTGGCTCTCATGCTTGCAACTCTGTACACCCACTCCCGCCTTCAAGCGTTCTTTGGCCGAAGACTCTCGCCGGCCTAGACACTGGGTCTTATGGCCTATGAAGTGGAAGTCTCACTAAGGCAGCTACTAGCTTCGTGGCTGAAGCACCTGCTAAAAACAAAAGGACTGACAACTCTGCCGTAACTCTGACAAACAACATTTTTCTAATATCCTGCCGGCAGTGATACAAAGTATGTATGGAGAGAGTGGTGTGTACTCAGTGGACACACCACGCCCTTAGGGGGCGCTTCCTCAGTTCCAATATAATAGGTGATATGGTAGTGCTTGTAATGTCTCAACAGAAAAAAACAGGCCTAAATCTAAAAATATGATAATAGCAACAATAATAAAACTATAAATAAAACCCTAAAAAATCTAAAATGTGGACATAAGTAAGTAATCACAATGCTGAAAATGATAATAGTAAAAAACTATATATATATATATATATATATATATATATATATATATATATATATATATATGAGAATATATATATACATATATTACTAGAATATAAACATAGATTGGAAAAAATATTAAAACCAATTCAAAACCAAATAATGATAATGTGAAAGTCTATGAGTCCAGGGTAATGACAGTTCCCAGATGTTTGAGGCTGCACTCTGTCAAAGGATGGCTATCCTGTAGTGTGGAATCTAGAAAAGAATAAAAAACAGAGGCGCCACCATGGCCTAATATCGCCAGTACAGGTAAAATGAGCAGCAATATGAGAATGTGAATACTCACAAACATAGAGCACCCCACTGGTGCTAGTAGAGCAGACTGACACTTCTCAGTGGTTCAGCACACTGTATCCAAAGCGCAGAGACAGTCAGGAATCCTCTGACACTCCAATGTATATGTGCCTATGGATAAAGGAAAAAGCAACACGACATGGCCCAATATCATCAGGACAAGGGGAAAATAATACCAATTGCTTGCACTTACAAGATGGTGGGCACCTGCAGGTGCAATCTCAGCAAACTGGAGCCAAAACGTCGCCCAGTAGACTTAAAACAGCAATCCTCAACAGGAACCAGGATCAACGATATAATTTATCACAGGAGGTGAAAAAAATACACACAATAGCAAGTGTATAAAAGTATAAAAAGTCTTTATTAACACAGCAACTAGTTTCTCAGCCTACTCAGGGCTGTTTCATCAGGCTATGACAAACATTATAAAACACTTGCTATTTAACAGAAATCTAAAAACAAATGGGCTATTGTGATTGGATAATCAATTAGCAGAAACACAATTGGCAAAAAACCCCACACCTAACTACAATCACCTTTGTGTGGTTGTTAAGGTAACCTTTGTAAACACATGTAGGTAAGAAGATATTTACATGTTGAACCTCCTTACAAATACAATGTATAAATAGATGTATAAAAACATACAATACAAAATAACTAAAAAAACTACATTAAACATAACATTTTTTGTAAAAAGTCTATCTCAATAGGACATATTAAAAAATTGATATAAATCATAGAACCATTGCTTTTATCTATATACATAAACCCAAAGTGCATCTAAAATAACTGCCTATACATTCTCTCAATTTAAATCTCCTTAGTTTCTCAGTATGCTGCAAGTCTGATACTCTTAATATTAATGTTACCACTTGTTGAGACTAGCTGATTGATCTCAAATGTTAGATAACACATTAGTGCTGGCTTACGGTTTATTAGGGTAACGTATGATTGTCTTGAGCAGACTTTCCATAACTGTTTAATTTGATATTTGTATTGGTACTATTACTTCAAAAGTAGAGCTGTAACTCCTTAAACATAAAAATAATAGAGCCATAACTGTTTTGTGAACAGATGTCTTGAATGCAGCTTTTGCTGCCTGTCACACTTGATTCATTGAATGGGTGTAACAAGTGTTTTGATGTGAAGTGTTAGGTGATTGGTCCACATAGATGCCAGTCAAACACTGAGATTGTGCATATTAATGAACCTCAGAATTGAACAGACAGTTGCAATTGCTAAGGGTGAGGGCAGAAGTGCAGGATTTATAAAATGTTTTTTATAAATCCAGAATTGAACAGACAGTTGCAATTGCTAAGGGTAAGGGCAGAAATGCAGGATTTATAAAATGTTTTTTATAAATCCAGAATTGAACAGACAGTTGCAATTGCTAAGGGTAAGGGCAGAAATGCAGGATTTATAAAATGTGTTTTATAAATCCAGAATTGAACAGACAGTTGCAATTGCTAAGGGTAAGGGCAGAAATGCAGGATTTATAAAATGTTTTTTATAAATCCAGAATTGAACAGACAGTTGCAATTGCTAAGGGTGAGGGCAGAAGTGCAGGATTTATAAAATGTTTTTTATAAATCCAGAATTGAACAGACAGTTGCAATTGCTAAGGGTAAGGGCAGAAATGCAGGATTTATAAAATGTTTTTTAGTTGTAAAGGCATTATATTTTATGTAAATAATAAACGGGTATAACATATTGGAAAATATATGATGTACATTGTTAATTCACTATTTGGTGAATCTATTTTAACAAGTTATTAAGAGACACAGTAACTAAACAATAATTTTTTGTTAGTGAATCCTCTTTCTCCAATTGAGAAAAACATTAAAGTGCTTATCTATATTCTGTTTTATTACATAATTTATATCTCATCCAGGGGATTAGACCTGTGCTGCCAGTAACTATCAGTGTTCACATAGAGAACATGTATATTAAATTACAAATGGTAATCACTGTTCCATAAGATTTAGTAGTGCTAGAATAGATACATGGTGATATCCTATAAAAAAGTGATATACATGTTAAATAATTAAGTATTAAAAACTAAATAATATATAAAAAGTTAATGGTGTGTTTATAGGGACTAGTGCAAATATGAAGAATATATTAATAGCACTGTGTAACAGTGACTAAATTAGTGGTGTGAAAAGTGATGTGTTATGAATAAAAAATAATAATAAAATGAATGTTGATAATATATATGTGTGACTAATACCAATGTAAAATATGATGACACTGTGTAGCAGTGACTATATTAGTGATGTGAGAGGTGTGACTAGAAATAATTAATAATGGGGTTGATATAAAGAGTGACTATATTAGTGGTGTATATGGTGTAACTAATTAATAAAATAAATATATATACCCTTTATATAGGTGACTGTAGTCAATGGAAGTGGGTAAGATCTGAAATGATAATGGTAATCACTTCTACTGAGGTTAATAGAGTATGAATGATATTCTGTGTGAGACAGACAGTCATACAAACATTGTATATATCAGATATTGCAGAATAAATGCACCCCTAATTAAATAATGGGTCTAAAAAACGAGATAACTACAGGACCCTAGAGATAAAAAATCATAAATATCATAATAGAAATAACAACTGGAGTGCTCATATTTCAGTAATTCTATTTAGAAGGCTGCCATATCTAGATTTTCATTGAGTCCATCTGGTTGAAGTGTCCTCAATTTCCTGATCCAAAAAGTCTCTCTTTTCCTGAGCGTCAGGAAAGCATCAGGTGAACCTCTAGAGATAGCCTCTAAGGGTATAATTTTCATTGTTTTTTTTTGTTGGTGGTGGTAGGCAAGACAATGTCTTGATACACTATGTAATTTGGATTTTTTATTTATGTTGTAGGAGTGTTCACTCCACCTCTTTTTTACCTTGCGACAGGTGCGTCCAACATATTGGAGCCCGCAACAACAACTCAATAAGTATACAACAAAGGATGTCTCACATGTAAGAAAACCTTTAACTTTAAAGGTTTCTCCTGTGGTGTGTGATGTGAAGCTTGTGGCCTTGTGTGATGTATAACTGCACATACCACAACGTTTCCTATAGCACTTGGATATTCTGTTGAGATCAGAATTGGTGCCATGACTATTTCTCTCTTGGTATTTGTCCCTAACCACCTTACTGGGAGCTAGAGCAGTCTTGAGAGTAGGTGCTCTCCTAAATACTACTTTAGGCTTATTACCTACTACTTTGGTAAGAGTTGGATCTTGCATGAGGACTGGCCAGTGTTTATTGAGAATTTTGGTAATAGCATGGTGATTAGAGTTAAATTTGGTAATAAACAACGGGGGATTGCAATCTTTTGAGTTCCTTAATTTTTTATTTAGTGTTGAAATAGCAAGATCTATCTTCCTGCCTAACCCTACTGGTTTTGCGATCTATTAGGTCTTTAGGGTATCCTTTCTCAAGGAATCTATCCCCAATGACCTTAGCTTGTGCATCGTAGTCTTCCAGTCGTGTACAATTTCTTCTGATCCTTCTAAACTGTCCATATGGGACATTAGTCTTCCATTGTTTGTAATGATTGCTTTCATAATGAAGAAAGCTGTTGCAGTCAACAGTTTTGAAATAGGTCTTAGATTGAACTCTCCCCTCAGCAGTACGCCTTAGGGTTAGATCTAAAAAATCAATTTCCTCTCGCTGGATATCATGAGTAAAGGATATTCCATAAGTGTTGGAATTTAGGTGATCAAGAAAGGCACTGATCTCATCTCTCGACCCTCTATAAATAAATAGATAAATAGCAGGTCGTCTATGTAGCGGCCATAGAACACCAGGTTCGCTGCAAACTGGGTATTAAAGATATAAGATTGTTCAAAACTACCCATAAAAAGATTGGCAAAGCTTGGAGCGAACCTGGTGCCCATGGCCGTCCCTTTGATCTGCAGATAATATCTGCTTTGATATAAGAAGTAGTTGTGTCCGAGAATAAAACTTATCAACTCAATGATAAAATCTATTTGTTGGACTGGCATGTAAATATCTTGTTCTAGATACGACTGAACTGCTTTAGTGCCTAAATCGTGACGTATATTTGAATAGAGGGCCCCTACGTCGCAGGACACCCACCAACAGTGTTCGTCCAGGACACAATCCTGTAATTTTAATAGTAAATCTGTGGAGTCCTTGATGTAGGAAGGAAGGGTAATGACAAATTTCTGCAGATAATGATCGATATAAGCTGATAAGGAATCAGTAAGGCTTCCTATGCCAGCGATGATAGGTCTGCCCTGGGGTTTCAGAGGGTCCTTGTGGACTTTGGGCAGATGATAGTAAAATGCCGTGCAAGGATATTTGGGGAGACAAAAGTCTCTTTCAGATTTGTTCATAATACCAATATCAAGACCTCTCTGTAGGATTTGTTTTAACTGTTCAAGATAGCGAGGAGTCGGGTCACCAGATAGAACTTGGTAATACTCCTTATCATTTAATATACGATTTGCCTCTAGAATATAGTCTTGTATGTTTTGTAAAAAAATTCCTCCGCCTTTGTCCGCCTGTCTGATCACCAGATCAGATCTATTGGTGAGACCTAATAAGGCCTTACGTTCATTATAATTCAGATTGTATTTATACCTAAGCACAATCTCAGTGTTTGACTGGCATCTATGTGGACCAATCACCTAACACTTCACATCAAAACACTTGTTACACCCATTCAATGAATCAAGTGTGACAGGCAGCAAAAGCTGCATTCAAGACATCTGTTCACAAAACAGTTATGGCTCTAATTTTTTTATGTTTAAGGAGTTACAGCTCTACTTTTGAAGTAATAGTACCAATACAAATATCAAATTAAACAGTTATGGAAAGTCTGCTCAAGACAATCATACGTTACCCTAATAAACCGTAAGCCAGCACTAATGTGTTATCTAACATTTGAGATCAATCAGCTAGTCTCAACAAGTGGTAACATTAATATTAAGAGTATCAGACTTGCAGCATACTGAGAAACTAAGGAGATTTAAATTGAGAGAATGTATAGGCAGTTATTTTAGATGCACTTTGGGTTTATGTATATAGATAAAAGCAATGGTTCTATGATTTATATCAATTTTTTAATATGTCCTATTGAGATAGACTTTTTACAAAAAATGTTATGTTTAATGTAGTTTTTTTAGTTATTTTGTATTGTATGTTTTTATACATCTATTTATACATTGTATTTGTAAGGAGGTTCAACATGTAAATATCTTCTTACCTACATGTGTTTACAAAGGTTACCTTAACAACCACACAAAGGTGATTGTAGTTAGGTGTGGGGTTTTTTGCCAATTGTGTTTCTGCTAATTGATTATCCAATCACAATAGCCCATTTGTTTTTAGATTTCTGTTAAATAGCAAGTGTTTTATAATGTTTGTCATAGCCTGATGAAACAGCCCTGAGTAGGCTGAGAAACTAGTTGCTGTGTTAATAAAGACTTTTTATACTTTTATACACTTGCTATTGTGTGTATTTTTTTCACCTCCTGTGATAAATTATATCGTTGATCCTGGTTCCTGTTGAGGATTGCTGTTTTAAGTCTACTGGGCGACGTTTTGGCTCCAGTTTGCTGAGATTGCACCTGCAGGTGCCCACCATCTTGTAAGTGCAAGCAATTGGTATTATTTTCCCCTTGTCCTGATGATATTGGGCCATGTCGTGTTGCTTTTTCCTTTATCCATAGGCACATATACATTGGAGTGTCAGAGGATTCCTGACTGTCTCTGCACTTTGGATACAGTGTGCTGAACCACTGAGAAGTGTCAGTCTGCTCTACTAGCACCAGTGGGGTGCTCTATGTTTGTGAGTATTCACATTCTCATATTGCTGCTCATTTTACCTGTACTGGCGATATTAGGCCATGGTGGCGCCTCTGTTTTTTATTCTTTTCTAGTGAAACAAAGTAACAAGCAATCTATCTCAGGTAGGACAGAAGATACAATGTACATTAGTAAGAAAGTTTCTGAGCCCTAAAACTGAGATTGGAAAGATCCTAAATACCGGAACGCCCCCTGGTGGGCACACAGAACTCTGTCCTACTGACATACCTGAACTTGCTCGAGCTCTAAGAACATATAGAGCCCCACTTTACCGGCTCTTCTTGAATTTGCATGTGCCGGTCAGTTGCTCCCTGGTGAGCATACAGAGCCCCCTTTCACGGGCATACTTGAACTTCTCTGAGCTACTCGATTGCTCCCCGGAGAGCACACAGAGCCCCGCTCCTGGACATCATCTGGATATATATATGGTGCCTGGCTGCTCCCTGGTGAGCATACAGAGCCCCGCTTACGCAGTGCTACCTGACTTCTCCTGAGGCGTCCGACTGCTCCCTGGTGAGCGAACGTTGGCTGTGACGGCGACGCTGAGATCCTGAGAGAGGCACTTGAGTTCCGGATGGTGCCCTGACGGTGGTTGCGGCGGAGGTCCTTGGACGCAGGGGACTTGTGCCGAGCGGCAGACACGGAGAGAAAGGTCATTTCCGACCCTGGAATCGCTGATTGGAAGAGAGCCTGGGAGCGTAGGCAGCGTGCGGCCGCACGTTGATAGGCATTTCCTGAGATGTACCTGGCGGGTATCCTCCCGGCGTAGTAACAGAAGGACGCTGCTCGACAACCATACTGGGACGAGTATTGCATTTTCCTCATTCACTGTCCTAAAGCCTAAAGCCGATCGGACTACACAAGACAAGGTACAGCTCTCTTCTTTTTTTTTCTGGACAAACGGCCAAAACACTGGAGGCGATATATCCAAGGGTAATTAAGTGGAGGCTTGGCTAAACATCCATAAAGTAAAGTATTGGCCTTCTCTATAGCTGTATTTTTTTTTCTCTTTTGTTCTTGATTTAGCATGCATATCACATATGTAAAGAGGCCTCTTTGAACTGACTCTATATTACTAGACGGACATTGGGACAATTGCATAGTATCTGTCTCTGATATAGTTAAGGTATTATTTGTGTCCAGCTGAAACTGTCTCTTACCATAGAGTTAAGGAAAAAGGAGAAAAATCTGTTGAACTGGCATAAGTATAAGGCATATAAGTTGTTAAAACAATAACTTAGCATAATAATCTGTTGGCCTTGCTAGAGATAAGCAGGGTCTATCTTGTACCTAGAGTGTATTATTCTGACAATAGAAAGCGCATGAAATATCTTTATATTCTATTATAGCTAAAAGTGTCTGATAACGTTGACTTAAAAAATTCCTGATCTTGACTCAAATGATAGGGCATAGAAGTGTCTAACGATAATAGAGTAGTATATCAATTGTTTTTGTTGTACTAATCTAGGGCGAAGTAGGAATTGTAAATGATCTCAATAGCTGTCTGCCTAGAGTTTTGAAGCACATAGAGAGAATTCTATTGGAAGGGGCAGGCATAGAGCTCCCTGGGTTATAAGTATTCCTAAGTCCTAGACACCTGAGTATAGTATCCACGGTATAGGCCATTTCTCACGATTTGCATTTTTTCTCACTATTTTCCTCTCCTTCTCTCCCCTCTCACATCACTCTTTTCACCTTGAATTCTACTAAATCCAGAACACGTAGTCACCTCCACTCCTCACTTCCCCCTCTGTGCACTTTCACATACTCTTCCCCTCTTCTCCTTCTCCTCTGCACTTCTTCTCTCTCTCTTTTTTCTCTTAGGGTCCTTAAAACAGAACTATAAATTCACTATAGAATCAATAACGCACAAACACAAGCACACTTTTTTTTTTTGCACAATTATCCAATTTGATATTTGTATCACGTGCCTATACTGCAGGGATACTAGAATCTTGCTGTATATGGACAAATTCATATCAGTAACCAGGAACTCACCTACTATGCCCATTAAGCAAAGAGAAAAGAAAATGGCGAAACGTCCTGACCAGGTCTTAGAGACATCACAAATACAAAATGAGGCACATTTTGATATGCAGGAATTGGTTACACAGATTGCTAAGGTTTTCACGCCACAACTAGACACTATGAAAGCAGAAATCAAGCAAGATATAAATGGCCTTGTAGCAGAGGTAAGACAGTTCTCTACAAGGCTGATTGAAGCAGAGACCAGAATATCTGCGATTGAGGATAAATTAAATATAGATGAAATCAATAATGCCGACTATATCAAGAAAATTGTCAAATTACAGAGTAGAGTAGAGGATCTGGAAGACCGATCCAGACGTATAATGTTAAAATGATATACCCGGCAAAGCTGGTTGTAATAACGGGCGATACACAATCTATCTTAAATACGAGTAAAGAGGCGCAGGCTTTTTGTAATGAGCATGGTATTCAATGATAAAAGACTCTATACCAGATATTCAGAACTGGTCAGAGTTATCTTTAGAATCCAGAAGAGTAGGTACTTGATGCCTTGGATGATATGTGAATGTACATCTAAGTTTTCCTTTTTCCCCTTCTCTTTCTCTCTTCCCCTCTTTTTTTTTTTTTTTTCCCCCATTCCCTCCCCCCCTTTTCTATATTTCTTCTGGTCCTGTCTGTGAGATACCCGGATTCCCATTTTTAGTCCCATAGTTGCCAGAAAAGGCCCTGACATGAATTCCTGTAATTTACTTTCCTGGAATGTAGGTGGAATAACCTCCCCAATAAAGAGGAAAGCTATCATTAAACAACTAGGTCTATATAAACCTGATCTGGTAATGCTGCAGGAAATCCACCTAAAAGAACCAGAATTAATAAAGCTAAAGGCGAAGTGGGTGGGGGATGTTATTGCAATAGCGGGGGAGGATAGGAAGAAAGGTTTGGCAATTTTAGTTAAGAAACATTTAGCTTATGAACTAGTAGGCCTGGAGGAAGACCCCGGAGGCAGGTTCCAAATACTTAAAATCAAAATTAACTCTACCCTGTTTATTATTTGTAACGTGTATGGGCCCAATGGAGTAGATATTCAATTTTGGAATGGACTCATAGATAAACTATTTGAATACTCGGGGAAAAATTTAATAATAGTGGGGGATCTTAATCTCATACCCCTTCCCAATATGGACAGGACTGGTAGAAAGGATATATATAGGAGTGATAGGAAGACCCGGATATTCCAAAAAATATGTAGCCAATTGGGGGTGAGAGACATATGGAGGATCCAACATCCTGATATCAAGGCATATACATGCATGTCACCAAGTCACCATAGCCTATCCAGGATTGATTTATTCTTAGTGGCAGAGGCCCTAATGGGGCTTGATTGTAAGGCTGACATTAAAGATATTGTATTATCAGATCACGCAATCATCTCACTGGAATTTTCTAGTGAAGTATTCAGAAAAGGGGGTAGTAATACATTATTCTTCCCTAAATATTTAGCTATGAATAACCAATTCCAAAATGTTCTAAAAAGTAAATGGATAGAATATCAAATCTTTAATGGGCAACATCAGGAGAACACAGAAATATATTGGGAAGCCGCCAAGGCTGTGCTCCGGGGGCAGGTAAAGGCGTACATGTGCAGACTAAAAAAAAAAATTAAGCAAAAAGAACTGCAACTCTCGAACACAGTAAGAAATATGTATAATGCCTATGTGGCCTCTAGATCAAGTACTAATTGGAATAGATATAGGCAAGCCAAAACGAAATGGGATATTTTCCTTAAACAAAGATGTATACAAGAAGGATTGAAACAAAAAGCTCTTTACAGAGGATTTACCGGCAGGGCCGCCAAATATCTCGCTAGACTTGCCAAACCAAAATCTAGTAATGCGATAGCCGCTATTAGGCGGAATGGGATTAGGTACACCCAGACAGAGGAGATTAAAAAAGTCTTCTATAATTATTTTAAAGGAATTTATAATGCAGAATCCCCTAGCCATGTAGATGAGGAGACATTCTGGTCTAAACTAACTCTACCCAGAATCTCACAAGAAGAGTTGGTGCAATTAAATTCGCCAATCACAGAGCAAGAAATTAAGCTTGCTATTAAACAGGCTAAACTCAATAAAGCACCTGGACCAGACTGCCTCCCCACAGAGTTTTACAGAATCGTACAGGAGGAAGTGACCCCAACATTGTGTCAGTTGTTTAACAAATACTTTAGTTCACAAATAAGATGTTCCAGGTATTTCACTGCATCTAACGTTGTGTTAATTCTAAAAAAAATAAAGATCCAGAGCTAGTAGAGTCTTATAGACCTATCTCACTGCTAAATTCAGATTATAAGCTACTAACGTCAATAATAGCTAGCAGACTACAGCCGGTAATTAAAGGTATTATACATGAAAATCAAGTCGGCTTTATGCAGGGGAGAAGTCCAGTTAAGAACCTTAGGAAGATTATGATTATTCTGGACTACCTCTGGAATAACCCAATAGCAACAAATCAAAAGGGAGCGGATACAGCTATTCTTTCTTTAGATGCAGAGAAAGCATTTGACTACATAGGTTGGGGTCACTTGTTCATGACAATAGATAAATTCGGGTTTGGAGGGCATTTCAATAATTTTATCCAGTCATTATATAGTAATCCAGTCTCTGCCCTTATTGTAAACAATACAACTACAGATTCTATCCCATTGCATAGAGGCACCAGACAAGGTTGCCCATTGTCCCCCTTGCTTTTTAACATATCACTTGAACCATTAGCTATATTACTACGGGAGCAGCTAGACGGTATTAGTATTGGGGGACAAAAATTTATACTATCATTATATGCAGATGACCTGCTGGTTTTCTTAAATAACCTTGAAGTTAATCTACCTAAGCTTATATCGAGTATGCAACTTTTCGGCGCAATCTCGGGCTATAGAATCAACTTCAATAAGTCAGAATTATTGTGGATAACAAAACCAATAAATAGGTATACAAAACACCCCTTTAAGGAAGCAAAACATATTACCTACTTAGGTATAGTTCTAACCAATAACCCACTAGACTGGTATGATATGAATATTTCACCTTGCCTAGGGGAAATGCAGAAACAACTGGATAGTTGGATTAGCCTCCCGATATCATTAATACCACGTATCATGCTAATTAAAACTATAATATTTCCCAAAATTCTATACTTTTTGCAAAATATTCCTGTAATGCTTAAAAACAGGGATATTATAAAATTCAATTCTATGTGTGCCAAGTTTATTTGGAAAGGGGGGAAATCGCGGATTGCCCTAACCAGGCTAATGAGTGATAAGATGGCAGCAGGATTAGCATTTCCTAATATTAAATGTTATAATTGGGTTTCTTTAATCAAGTTTGCTGTGGATTGGGTGACACAAAAAGAACACTTAACTCTATATCAGTGTGAGTCCAATATTATAGCCCCATTTACTCTGAATGCGTTGCTGCACTGTCCAATCAAAAAATTACCCTGTAATGTTAATAATTTAATTACATTCAAGAATATTATTTGTGCATGGCAGAAGTTCTGTGCTGAAATACAGATTAATCCTCATGCAACCGAATTGTTAACAATTCAGGGAAATCCAGAATTCCAGCCAGGTCATGCCTCTCGAGTCTTCCAGGGCTGGGAGGAAAAGGGATTAAAGTATGTTAAACAACTCCTCCTACCAGATGGCAGGATTGATGTATTTAATTCTATCTGTTCCAAATACGGAATACATAGTAAAGATTTCTTTGCCTATTTACAGGTCCGACACTATCTATCAGATATTCAAAAAGAATTTAAACCAAACTGGTCTCTGGGCCCCTTAACGGCCGGAATTAAAATATATCAAGTAGGAAAATTTTCAATTGCAACTTTCTATAGTATCTTAAATACGAATAGTAACTTAAAACAAATCACATATATACAACTGACATGGCTAAGATATTTTCCAAATATATCTATAACAGATGTACAGGGAAGTATCAGAGCAATAAACGAATCATGGGTCCCAACAGCATGGCGTGAATCACATATAAAAATATTATATAATGTTTATATTACTCCTAGTAAAAGGTCGACGTGGTCCGCGAATATCTACTCCTGTACTCGATGTAACAAAGAGAAGGCAGATATACTGCACTGTCTATGGTTATGCCCCAAGATTTATCAATTTTGGTCTAAAATAATTTATTGGATCAATTGGATACTAAATATAAGAATATGCATAGGGCCCCAAGACATTGTTCTCTTGCTAAGATATACACCAGGAGGCAAGGAATATAAACTCATTAATACTTTAATAATACTTGCTCGCAATCTTATACTCAAAACGTGGAAAGCGACATATGCCCCAAAATTTTCTGAATTTAAGAAAGCAGTCATCATGCAACTCACCATTGAACAATATAACATACAGGATCTAAACGTAGAGCAGGTACAGGTATTTTTCTCAAAATGGGAGGAAGTAATCAAATCCCTCCCGAACATTATTCAAATCCAATTGGTCAAACCATTCCGCACTTCTATTTTTGTTATTCAAAATATCCTCACAGGGCGTTTTCCCAGATATTGGACAGATGATTCCATCAATACTGACAGATAAAGGGGGGGGGGGGCTTCCCCCTTTTTTTTTCTTTTTTTTTTTCTCTCTTCTCTTTTTTCTCTCTCTTTTCTTTTCAGTGTTTTATGTGTATGGTATAATGACTGGATAATATATATAGTTTTTAGTGTATCATATCTTAGGAAAGTATTCTAATCTGAAAATTCAGGTGACATGTCTAGTTTGTAGGGAGGGTCAGATAAGAGCATCCTACGTGAAATCAGTATAAGGATATCAAGCTGCTGCAGGTTTTTTTTTTCTTTTTTCTCTTTTCTTGTTTTTCATTCTAAAAATTAATAAGATATGATAATATCTATGATACATGTTAGGATGTAATATTCATGTTTGAGTTGATTTGTGATTATTATGAAATATTCATGAATGAATGACAGGACAGGTACACAGGCATTTGATTATTTTGATTGTTTTTCCATTTTTTAGGTTAAATTGTAATATCTGTGTTATCTTGCTATATGTATGATATGACTTGATATGATCTGATATGATACTTTTTTGTTCGAAAAATCAATAAAAAATATATTTAAAAAAAAAAAAAGGAAAGGAAAATCAATTGGTAATTTCATATCCCCCTCTGATTGTTCAGTCAAACCCAATAGCTGTTGGCTTAAAAAGAGAAAGGGTTTCTATAAATGTAGAAAAAAAGTATGCCAAACTTGTAACTATGTCTCTGAGGGAGATAGTTTTGTGTCCACATTTACACAAAAGATCTACAACATTAATTTTTACATGAACTGCAACACAACTCGTGTAATATATTAACTGACCTGTAGGGGGTGCTCTAAGCAGTATGTAGGGAGAACAAAGAGACCCCTAAAGGACAGGTTTTTGGCCCATATCAGATCAATTGAGGATGAAGAGTCTGACACCCCCATTGCTCGTCATTTCATAGAATTTCACAATGCTGACCCCAAGCCATAGACCACATACCATTGTGGAAAAGGGGAGGGGATAGAGAGACCAAACTAAATACAAGGGAAATATTTTGGATCTTTACCCTCAACACAAGTATCCCCCAAGGTTTAAATTTCAGGAGAGACATTGATCTATGTGTCTAAAGTGTATAATTACTACTATGCTAAGGCTATAATTACTGTAACCTCACTTATAATAGTGCTACACATAAAGATAGATGTGGTGTAATACTGTTAGTATATTTATGAAAATCTTAGTAGTGCTCTCCAAATAATATATCAGCTTATGGCAGGGTTATAACACAATACAAATAATAATTATCCTAATACAATAGAAATCCTTAATCAACATGCATCTACTAGAAACCATACAATTAATATAAATATCTGAATTCTTTTATTTAGTTAATATCCATGAACATTTTTTAAATATATTTGTAATAAAAGAATATGACACAATATTATATACGTTAAAACCAACTATTAAGATATGCTATCCTTCTTATAAAACCCAGAAAAATATACCTTCACAAACCAGCCTTATTTACAAATAGCCTTTTATTTAGTTAACACAATGGGACTAAGACCTTTAACATCCAAGCAATACAATTCTAAATAGTGCTTATAAACAATAGGATAATATATATATTATGCTATTTAACTGCAATTTATCCTAATACAATATTGATTTAGATACAAATCTAAACAAAAATACAATATACACTTCTGAATTATTATTATATAGTTGCATAGATAAACAATTTAAGATTGGGATTAGTTTAACAATACATAGGCTATGAAATGCTAATTTGAAATATAAACTATTTCCTTAAATCTGCTTATTATAATTTAACTGTAGTGACTATGCATATAACTTATCTTACCAATAACCTTGTATACGTTACCAAATAAACCAGACAATATCCAGTTTCCAATGTTTCTCAACAGATCCAATTTCACCTCAGAATACCAAAAAGTATAATTTGCAGTCAATGCGTAGAATAGTTCAGCTTAGCTTTGAGTAAATGGTATTTCGCGCCCAACAGGAACCAGTCACAAGTTTAGCTTAGCAGACATCTCCCTTCTCTCTCTCTTGCAATAACTTTATATGGGTTCTCCTCACTGCTGAAATTGGAAACGCCCAAATGGAAACCTTGCCTCGGATTGGCCCTTTGCAACTGAACATGGATTGGTTTATTTGGTAAGTATGTTGTCAAGGAAATGCATCCTTGCAACAACCAATCATCTAATGGCTGCAATTCTCGCATCATAACACTGGGTGGCAGCATTACAAATAGACAGCACAAAACAATGCAGCAATACAATTTCTAAACATTTTAACAAACTTAAAATCAGTATTTCTATGAAATGGTTATTCATTTTATCATAATTTACTGCAACAACTATTCACAATATTTGTTTTGGATAAGTTATATCTTAATGAATTTTCTGATCATTTTGATATGAAACATCAAATATATCTAACATTATATTAAAATAATTTATATTTCATTTAGCCTAACAGAAAGTTTATATTTCATAGTCACATCACATCAAAGTAACTTCCATATATTCATCTCACTATATTTTAAGAGATGTATTTAAAACTTCATAAACATTTATTGTACATTCATATGATATGACTTATTTCATCCTATGTATCGTCCCGTGTGTGTCACCTTTTTGGCTTCATCTGGAAAAATAGGAAAACATGTTATATATACATGTAATTCAAATATGGTATTATTAAAATGGTTATTTAATCTATACTAATTTTGAATTTATTTCCTATATAAATATCCCATGTAGATCTGAAATTATCTATTAATACAATGTGTTTATATAAAAGACCGTCACATATCCATTAAAAATATATATATTTTCTTATAATGCTGAAATGTATTTTACTTGCCTATAACATAGTTGTTTTAAAATTTCATTGTGAGCCATTTGCTTTCTCTGTGTTATCCTAAGGTCTCCACTGCCCTTTCTTCTAACTCAGTTCCCAGACTCTTCGTCTTTTACTCACCACATGGGGTCCGTTTGTATATCTCAGTGTTAGCAGCCACACAGTATGAGCCATTCAACAAATTTGTGCTAATTTTCAGCTCCTTTGTTGGCAGGAAGTCCATATATGAGTAGGTATCCTGATCTATGCATCAAAATGCTGAAATTTTCACAAAACCATGTTTGTATTTTCATCTAGGCAGCAAATGTTTTAGTGTCAAACCTTTGGAGACATTCTGTCTGCATACTAAATGGGGGGAGAGCTGAACATGAGTGAAGTCAGTTTGTCTGAAAGGAATAAATCATTTTCTCCTGATCAGTCAGATATTTGATTAAACATATATATTTATTAACCTTAAAATATATATATTTATTAACCTTACATATACCTTGACAATACTAATAAAGTTTATAGAAAAAAGTTTAATATATGGCACACTAACAATTAAGTGATGGTAGCTACTAGTTAGTGAGCATACAATACAGGCTGTAATGGAGACTATATTAATGTATGTATATACCTTTAAGTGAAATGCTTATTTAAGGTGACATGATTGGGTTACCTGTGAGCAGTGAACAAGTGCCGGAAGGCACGAAACATGTCTGCTGCAGTCTAACTCAGCAGTCTCCTTTGCCTGTCTGCCGCGGAGGCTACTATTTATGTACTGACTGTGCATTTACATGTTTTTATTGTGGATTGCCTAATAAAGATGTGTTTTATGGAACACACAATATCCAGGACATCTTTCTTTTGAACTTTGTGTACCTTTACAGCGCTTGAGACGCTGTGTTCTGGCTGGTGTATCCATATCTCAGCGTGGGACGTCATCCCACGCTCCATAGTGCCGTGAATACAGGAAGCGGGTAAGGCAGAGTGCATCGCTCAAATCTGTTTGTTTATATATATATATATATATATATATATATATATATATATATATATATATATATGGTGAGCGGTTGTCATGGAAACACATAAGAATACATAAAAATATAATGCTGTTCTAGCTATTGTGGGATTGATATGCAGATCATAATTGATATCTGCATTAGACCCTTACATGTGTCGGTCATGTGTCGGTCATGTTTACATATATTGTGGCACTCAGATGTTAATATGGGGTGTAGTGCTGGCCAACTATAACATACTCAATTATTTTAGGGATCACTAAATCATGTCTCCTTGTTAGTATAAGAGCTGGCTCCTAGATCACAATAAATTACCACACTAATTATAAACAAGTGTCAGTGCATCAGTGTCAAAAGTGGTGTAAATCCTGAGCATAAATAATGGCACAGCAGCGCAAAATAGAGATAAAAACATTATCATATTCAGTGATATGTGTGACTTAGAAAAACTATGTGGCATGAATCAACAGCAGTGAAATGGAGAATCATGCCAAAATTATCTATACACTTTTTATCCATATTTAATGGTACAAACTTAGCTGGTAGAACAGATTCCGCTAGACCTCATCTGTCAAGGTAACCTTCCCCTCCATGCCTCTTGAAGTATGCATAGAAACCCGTGGGTACCCACTAGGATGAAAATCCATGTGAATAGTCTCGGGTGACAGTGCATACAACAGTAGCTGGTAGATTCCAATGTGGCATTATTTTGTGTAGAACGGTTCGAAGTCAAGGACAGTATTAAATCCTTCAGGAACCAATGTATCAAGCATGTTTCCACTTGTAACAGCCTAGTATCTCTGTCACCACCTCTTCTCAGTGGTGGTACGTGGTCAATTACCATAGATCTAAGGCTGGATAGACAGTGGTTGTGTTCGGCAAAATGTCGGGCAACAGGTTGCTCCGAATGACTTTGTCTCAGTGCCTCACGTATTGCGCAGCGATGCTTCGCCATACGGTCTCGGAAGCTCGTTATGGTTATGCCAATGTAGACCAAGGAGCACGGACAGATCAACATATAAATGACATATGTGCTGGTGCACGTTAATCTGTATCGGATGGTGTATTGCTTGTTGGTATGCGGGTGTTGGAACGTCTGGCCCCTCAACATGGTGTTGCATGTAACACAACTTCTAAGATAAAATGGTTTTGGTAGGAGCCCCAAGGGAGGCTGGGTCAGGTTTTGAGTTGAACTCAAACGTCACTAGGGTCCAGTAATGAATATTCTAAAGAAGTTATATTGTAGATGAAAACCTAATAACAGGTAGGATTACCTGAGGATTGTGTCTATACAAATTTATTACACATATATTAGATTCAAATCACATAAGGAATTAAAAATTAAACATTAGACATGATAGATATAAAAGACATGGATCCATGTTAACATGTACACATAAAAATAACAATAAATTGCTAAAAGTTATCTAGAGAACTACAACAGATATCTTGATATTGACTAAAAGTGATTGGACTCTTAGATACAAGGTAGTGTTAAATGAGAACACTCCAAGTCCTGATTTCTAGTAATTAGTGGATCCTAGGGGATTCCTCAAAAAATTACAATATATACAACAATGGATACAATAAAAATACAAATGCAATATAAAACAAATTTGAATCAAATGTTCTGTGTGGGTATGAATAATATCAATATCCGTTAGTCCATTTTGGTCCCAAACAGACAGTCAAACGATAAAGTGGTGTAAATATCCAGTGAGATGTGAAGCAAATCCTAGTTCAAATTTTGAAAAAATTGTGAAAAATTATGAAAAATTGGAGGTGAAAAATCAAAAGTACAAATCCAAAAAATACAATTCCAAAAAGTTAATTAAAAAGTATTTTGAAAAAAGTGAAGTAGTCATAAATCCACTGAGTCTTGAGAAATGCCCCACAAGTGGGCCGAAACGCGTTGGCTTATATGGTGAGATACTTTTCATTGTTTTAAATTTATCATATGCAATACTACTCTATGTTGTATCTCTTTTTTTTCACAGGTTTTTAGGATATTATCATTATTATTATTTTTTACTTTTTACTGATTTTATATCGATTCCCTTCAAGGATTGTTTGATTACCCACAAGGTTTTGCACCAAGTCTGGAAGCACTATACCACTATAGTGGATTTGTGACTACTTCACTTTTTTCAAAATACTTTTTAATTAACTTTTTGTAATTTTTGGAATTGTATTTTTTGGATTTGTACTTTTGATTTTTCACCTCCAATTTTTCATAATTTTTCACAATTTTTTCAAAATTTGAACTAGGATTTGCTTCACATCTCACTGGATATTTACACCACTTTATCGTTTGACTGTCTGTTTGGGACCAAAATGGACTAACGGATATTGATATTATTCATACCCACACAGAACATTTGATTCAAATTTGTTTTATATTGCATTTGTATTTTTATTGTATCCATTGTTGTATATATTGTAATTTTTTGAGGAATCCCCTAGGATCCACTAATTACTAGAAATCAGGACTTGGAGTGTTCTCATTTAACACTACCTTGTATCTAAGAGTCCAATCACTTTTAGTCAATATCAAGATATCTGTTGTAGTTCTCTAGATAACTTTTAGCAATTTATTGTTATTTTTATGTGTACATGTTAACATGGATCCATGTCTTTTATATCTATCATGTCTAATGTTTAATTTTTAATTCCTTATGTGATTTGAATCTAATATATGTGTAATAAATTTGTATAGACACAATCCTCAGGTAATCCTACCTGTTATTAGGTTTTCATCTACAATATAACTTCTTTAGAATATTCATTACTGGACCGTAGTGACGTTTGAGTTCAACTCAAAACCTGACCCAGCCTCCCTTGGCGCTCCTACCAAAACCATTTTATCTTAGCATTTTTCTTATGGGTAACTAGGGACCCATTGGTATTAGGAGCTATAGGTCCATATTAGTTAGCGCTGGTGGATAATCTTTCCTACTAATGTAACACAACTTCCACATGTGTAGCATCCTGGTTTGGACGTCTTTAGCCAGGTATCCTTTTGATAGCACTTAACCGGATCGGTCTTCACCAATAGATCACTTAGGTTCTCCGCCCTGCGATACACCATCCTGGGTGGCTGCATCCTTTGAAAGGGGAGAGTCGGATCAGTTCCCAGAATTTCCATGCGCCGACCTCCTAAGCATACTGCTGCTTGGAGTATATGTGGTGACAAAGTTCAGCTGTTCAGTTTCCAAGCTGGTTTTTTCACATCCCCTCTTATTCGGATCATGCATCAATTCATCCTTGATCTTGCGGACCATCCTTTTGTCATAGCCTCTGGCTACCAATTTGTCTTCCATCACTGTCAACTGCTTAATCATAGTGGATACCTCACTATTGTTACGAATAACCCGCATAAGTTGAGAGGTGACAATCCCTACTTTTTGATGGCTGGGGTGGAAGCTCCTGGCCTCTAACAGAGAATTGCGGTCGGTTGGCTTTGTATATAACGAAGTTCCAAAGGAGCATCCATCCTCAGTCATAATCTTGTAGATGTTCAGATCTAAAAAATGTACAGCCTCATCACTATATTCCAATTTAAAGCGAATGGGACAGTCCATGGTGTTCAAACATGCCACCCACTTTTCCAACTCATCTTTATTCCCTCCCCATACCAGAAACACATCATCTATGTAACGTACATAGTACCTGATATGGGGGTGAGTAAATGGTTTCATGGCTGTCTGTTCATACCATGCCATATATAGATTGGCATATGTGGGTGCCATGTTTGAACCCATGGCTGTCCCTGACACCTGCAAAAAAATAACCATTCTCAAATTTAAAGAAGTTTTTCTCTAAACACAGAGTGAGAAACTCGCATAAATACTCATTTGGAGGGCCCTCATACAGTGGATTCCCCGTCACCATGGACCTGACAGCCGCAACACCCCCCCCCCATGAAGAATGGAGGTGTATAGGCTGTCCACATCCATGGTGACAAGGATATCATCATGCTCAAGCATAGTATAACCTCTTAATATATTTAATAAACTGGGTGAATCCTGCAGGTATGCTGGAGTTCCCTTTACCACCGGTTGGAGATAATGGTCTACATAGATGGCTAAATTAGACAATAGGGACTCCCTGGCAGACATTATAGGTCTGCCAGGGGGATTAGTGAGAGTCTTATGCACTTTTGGTAGCAGATATAGTACTGGTGTTTTAGGGTGATCATTTATCAAAAACTCAATCTCTTGCTCTGATAGTAGACCTGCTTCATAGCCCCTGTTGAGGCATTCATCAATGTGCTTTTTAAATATCTTACTCAGGTTCCCCTTCAACTTGACATAGGTGTTTGAATCAGAGAGCTGCCTATAGGCCTCTGCCCTATAGTCCACATAGTCTTGCACGACTATGGACCCGCCCTTATCCGCCGGGCGGATAACAATGCTGTTATCATTACTTAGTGTTTTAATGGCCTTCTTCTCTTCTAAATTCAAATTTGGGTAAACAGGAAAGGGGGCTTCATTAGAGATATCATTACATAACATCCTTGTGAAATTCCTGATAGAAGGATGCGTGTATGTGGGTTCAAATGATGAGGGCTTCTTAAATTTAATTGCAGGCATATTGGGTTCATTCTTAAAATGATCCTTTAATTTGAGCTATCGCTGTAATCTGTGGATATCTACAATAGAGTTAAACTTGTCACATCTAGGTGTAGGTATAAATGATAGACCTCGATTTAAAACCGAAGTTTCCACATCGCTTAAAGAGCGACTGCTCAAATGATATATAATGTTTACTTCTTTTTGTGTTGTCTCCTGCGGTTTGCGTCTACCTCGCCTGATGTGCGTGCGTCTTGATCTTTTGAACTTACCGCCAGCGGCGGGTTCGCCGCTGATCTGGTTACCCCAGAAAAAGACTGTGCCTGACTAGATGTTTGTTTGTCGCCACTGTCATTAGTGTCTACAATATTTTTATCATTGTCTGATGAATCACCACTAGTGTCCACTAGGCTCAGATTTTTACGGGTCCTTACATTTCTACGCTTATATCTATTAGAGGTGTTCTCCTTGCCATAAAGCCATCTATATAGGCGCCTATCCCTATAATCACTTTCAACTGTATTCAGTTTCTTATTTTTAAATGCAACCAACTCTCCTCTGTATTTAGCAACCATGGTCTCAAGTTTACCCACCCACTCCTGGGTTTTATCCTCAACTAAAACATGGTAGCTCTGTGCTTTAGTGGCCTCAAGTTCTACTTTAATCTTTTGTTCAAGTCTAGAGACTTCCTCTATAACTAATAACATTAGGTCATATGAGCATTTATTGAGTATTGAGCACCACTTCCTACAGAACTCCATGTTTTGTCTGCCTAATGTGGGGATGTTCTTAAATCTGAAACCTCTAGTTATATATTTTTTACGGTGATATCCTGACAAATAAACTGCATGCAGATGGTAGTCAATTTCTTTCTTGTGCAAATTAAGCAGTTTATAATAAACATTGATAGGGGGTCACCCCTCAACTCACTTAGGTCATCAGTCACACGAATCCGGTCAGCATCTTCATCTGTAAATACAAAGGGTTCAGTATTGAAGTCCTCATCCATAAATAGGTTACCCATATCTACTGCTGTAGAAGCCATAGCCACAATAGTCTGTGCAGTTTAAAAGCAAAAAGAAGTATAAATGGTGTGCAATTGGTAGTTTGGTTGTAATTTCAAATGGTATTCCAAAATGTTAGTTACAAAAAGTGGAGTGCTTATTCCAAATAAACCACATAATGTCCAAAGAAGGTTAAGCACATCAAACTATTTTTCCAGCAGCCAGGGTGCACTTTAAAATGTATACAAAAAGTCCAGCAGAAAAGGCACTCACTGTTCACATAAAAATTTACTTTTAATAAATATGCAAAGATTTACACCCCAGCACTACACCCCATATTAACATCTGAGTGCCACAATATATGTAAACATGACCGACACATGTAGGGGTCTAATGCAGATATCAATTATGATCTGCATATCAATCCCACAATAGCTAGAACAGCATTATATTTTTATGTATTCTTATGTGTTTCCATGACAACCGCTCACCATATGATTGGCCAGCATTATAACACAGGGTTACGTGAGCACAGCGGATATAGCTAGGAGGTTCAGTGCAGTGTCAATATACCTATGCTGATATCGACCTTTATAAAAATAGTGCTGTTGATTATAGATTTTATCGAGCCCATTTGTGTATGGGTCAGGTGACACACTATGCCGGTTTCCATGGTAACCGTTCGCAATATAACTAGCCAGGACTACGATATACATTTTTATCTGAGAGCTATAGTTTAATAGGCTGAGGTGGGTACCTATCTGCTTTAAGACGCTATAGATCATGGATTATAAGTTAGCCTCACAGTGTCTAAAGTGGTAATGTCTTTAGTGTCTTTGTATTTATGTTGCCATGACAACTAACAATAGCGTGATTGGTTGATGTTTCAACATGGGAACACGCAGCATGATGACGTCATTACGTCACCACGTGAGCAGTGAATCAGACACAGGAGCGCAAATAGGTTTGTTTGCTGGTATATAAGGGAGTGTATTTGTTGGGTAAGATAGGTGAGTTTTTGGGATACCAAGGATATTTTGTATTGCTGACATTTGACAAAGGTGTTTTGTAAACACCAAAACTTTATGTCTTTTTAAATCTTTGCATATTTATTAAAAGTTAAATTTTATGTGAACAGTGAGTACCTTTTCTGCTGGACTTTTTGTATACATTTTAAAGTGCACCCTGGCTGCTGGAAAAATTGTTTGATGTGCTTAACCTTCTTTGGACATTATATATATATATATATATATATATATATATATATATATATATATATATATATATATATATATATATATATATATATATATATATATGACCAAATGAGAAGTGATAGAAAAAAATAGAACTGGAGAAATCACTAGAATCTAAAGTTTAACACCACAAAGTGCAAAATTATGAATTTAGGAAAGAAAAAAATCAAAGGTTAAAGGGATATTAAACAGTGCTCCTTTGGTAAAACAAATATAGAAGTAAACATAAAAAGAAAGATTGTGCAAAAAAAACAGCAAACAACTTACCTGTTTTCTTGCAAATTAGCACTTTGGTTTTAAAAGTTCTCCACTCTTAACACACTGGGGGAAGGGGCTACAATGAGAATTTCTAAACTTTATTCTGAGCATGAGCAAATCTGACTCTCTGTTATATAGTCTTTTCACTTTATAGTAAGCCAGCCTAGAGGTTTTATGACATCAGGCTAAGATAAAGCTTTCTGCAGAGGCCTCATGTTCTAACAGAATAGCAAACCTATCAGATCAGCAAACGGAAGTGACGTTCTGTCAGCTGTCTAATCAAAAATACTCACTGCGCATGCACTCCTCTGTCACAACCCATCAGATTCTATGTTGTTAGTGCGGCCGCTCGTGCTAACAACATAGCCATCAGATAGTTGGACACTTGTTAGAGCGCATGCGTCTACAAACGCCTTTTTATATATATATATATATTAAACCTGCCACAAACTGCAGCTACTGGGCATTTATTTTATAAATTATATATACATGGGCATTGCGCTCCTCCGCGTAATCACTTTTATTCCAAAAAATAAAAAGTGTCCATGTGTTCTTAGTATGCACAGTTGCAAATTAAATAAAATGTAATATATATAATAATTTCTTACATTGTATTTAATTGGCACTTAGGCACAGCTGATCAACTTCTAGTGTGGTACCCCCTAGGCACAGCTGGTACAAGATCACAGACATCAAATTGTTGGACACTTTTTATTTTTTGGAATAAATTCCCATGTAT
This sequence comes from Bombina bombina, assembly GCF_027579735.1. NCBI lineage: Eukaryota > Metazoa > Chordata > Amphibia > Anura > Bombinatoridae > Bombina > Bombina bombina. The sequence continues at coordinate 1,213,583,800 of NC_069500.1, read as the reverse complement.
ATATAATTTATAATAAACATGCCATCCTGGAAAATTTGGGAGATGCAGAACCCAGTAGAAAAAGGTCCTAGAAATGTACAGGCAAAATATGGCGACCCTAGTTAAGATACCCCCAGTCCATCTTTAAATCTCTAAGCATTAACCAGAAGATCCCAAGAATAATGAATCCTATGTGACTACCATTACCCTTGTAATCTAGTATTAATATGACTCCTGTGCTTCTAACGCATTTTGAGGGATTGCCACAGGCTAAGAGCTCTGTCACCATCTGGTTTTGATAAAACGATTAATAAAGGAAATATAGGACATCCAATCAATTCCCTCTGAAACACTCATATCCTGACTAACATTGCCAAAAGCCAAACCACCTTGTCCACAATACATATCATATCATTAGAGCACAGATTGTTGGGAGATATGTGGCTAACAAGTATGTGATTGTGTAAATGTCATTGCACAGGTGTATGATGTTTAGTAATGTCTCTAGTATGTGTAAGTCGGCTATCGTATCGTATCTATCTATGTTTCCTACAAAACTAATAGTCCGTCTGATAACAAAGACAACAGCGCTTTCATTGGTTAAGACACAGGGGGCGTGTCTGACGGGCCTGCTTTTTGGAACATTTTCTAGAATTTTTTGCTCACCGCTTTTTTCCCCCGCAGGAGTTAAAACCCACTACGGGTGTGTATTCTTGTGCTCGGGCACTAAGGTGACGGTAACGTTTATTTTTAGATGCCGGTGTAGCTGCGAACACTCTCTCACTTGTACCGGCCTGCAGACTGTGTGGGTGTATTATTCTTATGTCGCACGTCTAATTATATCTCTTTTTATATTTAGGTTCACGGTTGCAGCACAAAGATGGAGTCCTCCGCAGGTGTGTTTGTTTTTTTCGTGGTGTTTTATGCTTAACTCATTGGCTGCTGTAGTTTTTTTTTTTTTGTAATCTCATAGCCTAGGGGCAATCAGTGCACGCTGTACCAACACGTGTTTCAGGACAGGATGGTGTGGGGCACCGAGGTAGTCGCTGTCGCTTGTTATGTTTCTATACTAGTATGACTTTGCTTTTGGTCCTTTCCACTTTTAAACCTGTAAGCTGTTTGCTTCTGATCAGCTTCACGTTCGCTGAAGATGGGGTCCTTGTTATTTAACACCTTACTGTTTTAACTGACTTTTTATATTCCATTGTTACCATTTGTAAATAAATATCAGCTAACATCCGATCATATCTGGCATCATGTAAACCATAGGTCATTCATCAAAATGCAAATAGAGTCTTACAAACTATATTTCTAGCTTTAAGGTTTGAGTGAACTCCCTCAGGCTTTTAAAAAGTTACTGGCTACTTAATTCTGACACCCAAGTTTCCTATACACGTCAAATACTGGCATTGTGTATACACTTAGATTTGTGTAGGTGGGTAACTTGGGTGCATCTTTGTTGTGTTATTTATAGCAATACAATTTCTTAGAATAGTACCAGCTTTGAAACTAAGTGTGCATTTTCAACATTTTAAGTAATTCGTTTTTAGATGGCTTAACTTTTACTCTTTAATATGGACCAGTCAGCACAGTAGATTTGCATAATCAACAAATGCAAGATAACAAGACAATGCAACAGCACTTAGTCTGAACTTCAAATGAGTAGTAGATTTTTTTTTTTCCTGACAATTTTAAGTTATGTCTTTTTCCACTCCCCCTGTACCATGTGACAGCCATTCGCAAATGCATACACGTACCATGTGACAGCAATCGGCCATTCACAAATGCATACACACCTATTCTTGCACATGCTCAGTAGGAACTGGTGACTCAAAAAGTTTAAATATAAAAAGACTGTTCACATTTAGATAATGGAAGTAAATTTGAAACTTGTTTAAAATGACATGCTCTATCTGAATAGTGAAAGTTTAATTTTGATTGAGTGTCCCTTTAAGTTTCACTGTGCAACATAGACAGGTTCAAGAAATTAAATATGAGCAATGTTCTTAGGGACAGTCAATACCAAAATTTTTATTTTTTAAAAAGATAATGCCCTTACAACCCATTCCCCAGCTTTGCATAACCAACATTGTTATTTATATAATTTATAACCTTTTAAACCTCTAAACTTCTGCCTGTTTCTAAGTCACTAGAGACAGCCTCTTATTACATGCAAGGTTTTTTTTTTATTATAAGCTTTTCACAACATGGGAGTGCTAGTTCATGTGAGCTATCTAGATAACATTGTGCTCACATCTGTGGGTTGTGGCAGACACTGTACCTATTGGATAAATGCAAGTCCATAGATAAGTCATGTGATCAGGGCTGTCAGAAAAGTCTTAGATACACTGTAATCACAGAGGTTAAAAGTATATTAATATAACAGTGTTGGTTATGCAAAACCGGGGAATGGGCAGTACGTAATAAAGGAATTATCTATCTTTTTAAACAATAACACATTTTGAGTTGACTGTCCCTATAAAAAAACTAGAAAAAAGCATGTTTCAATTTTTACCTTTCTTTCCCTTAAAGGGAAATTGTAGTACAAAAATGACATTCTGTAATTTCTTAGTCCATGTCATTTTAGCACTATTGACCCTGCAATTCTATGTGTTTAACTCCTGCAAAGGTGTTACAAATCAAGAACCGTTCAGGGATACACCAATTGAATAGCCTGATAGAATCCAGGTTCATCATCTCCTTTGATGTTGCTTATTAGGACATCTATAACTGTTGTAGGGTCTAATACATCTTAAAAGAGCAAGATATTAGAACGCACAATTTTACAACAAAAGCAGGCAAAACAAATTATATACAGAAATGTTTTAATGTGGGCTCACTGTCCTACTTCTGCTACACCCTTGATTTTACAATGTATAGCCATTCTCTTTAACTTTCAAGGATTTGCCCTATGCCATTAAAGGAGCAGAATGTTAAAATGAAACAGCCATGATTCAGATCATGTAGTTTGTGTGTGTTATTAATGTGCTCTTATGCTTGGCAGTGGATACCATCTGAAAAGTTATTGGAGCATGTTTAATATACTGCACTTTTGGAATTGTAGTCCTCTGGGCACGTTTGCAATGTTGGCATGCAATATCCTTTTCAGATTGCTGACAGTAGGCGCTATTGATTTATTTAGCAAGCGACTCCTAATGAGGAAATACAATCATTTTATTTGTGCAGAGTTGAAGCTTGGCAAGAAGCTGAATGAGGGCAAGACGAAAGAGGTGTATGAGTTGCCAGATCACCCTGGCTGTGTATTGATGCAGTCAAAGGACCAGATCACAGCAGGAAATGCAGCCAGGAAGGATCACATGGAGGGAAAAGCATCCATCTCTAATAAGACCACAAGCTGTGTTTTCAAGCTCCTGCAGGAGGCTGGTAAGGATTTTGTAAGAAAGGCGTACAGTGTACATAATGTAAGTCACGTGCAAAAATAAACTGCTTGAATAGGTTATGTGCAATAATGTTATTATATATTTAACCCATTCAGAACATTTAAACATGTTGATAGCTTCAGAACAGCAATGGGAGCTAGTTGAACACATATGGTGAGCCGACATGTGTGTGTGATCACCAGTCGGCTCCCAGTAGTGCACTGCATTGCTTAGGATACTTGCATATACTTTTCAACAATGGAAACCATAAGTACAAAGTCAATTTTATAATGCTGTATTAAAATTGCATTCTGTATCGGACCCACAATAACACAATTTTTTTCCAATTCAATTTGAGAGCATGTGGCTTTGTAGAATATAAAGCAGATTTCTGTAAACACCAGGCCATATTATCTTTACTGTATAATGGCTTTTAAGATAAGGCATCCGTGAATAACCCCCCAATAAAATGAATGTGTATATCATATTTTTTTTTATAAATAAGTCTGTCTTCAATAAAAGAAAAAAAAAATGTATGTTCAAGAACACTCCCTAAAAAAAATTTTGGTTTGTGTCTTATCCCTTTTGTGAGTTAAACGCAGTTAAAAGGGACAATGCTGTAAAGATAGCATGCTCTGATTTAATTAAAACATTTATTTTTTTGCTTTAAAATCTCAATTTAACCTATCGCTAACTTTTTTTTTTTATAATTGTAGTGTAATTATTTTGTTCAAAATAATAGACCATTAAATAATTCAGAGAATTCAAATTTTAACAACTTTCCAATTTACTTCTATTAAATGTTCTTCATTCTCTTGGTATGTTTTGTTAAACATGCAGGTACACTCAGAAGCATGCATGTGGCAGCAGTTTTGCACAAATGAACACTAGATGGCAGCACCTTTTTTTTTTTTTTTTTCCCCCCTGCCTTGTAGTGTTCCAGACAAGTGCACGCTTCTATCTAGATCTCTCTTCAACAAAGAGATTCTCTATATGAATCAAGAGACCTTTGGGGTTTCATGTGCCTTTTTAATACGGTAGAAGTGCATAAAAAGACAATGCTATAGCACTTTTTAATGTATTTAATTTTCACTTCAGTTTGTCAGCAGTCTGTTTTATGTAGTTCTGTAGTTGATTGCACAACTGTTGAATTAGAAGAATTTTTATTTTTTCCTCCCTCAGGCATCAAGACTGCTTTTGTCAGGAAGTGCAGTGAAACTGGTTTCATTGCTACACATTGTGAGATGATCCCTATTGAATGGGTGTGCAGGAGAATTGCCACAGGCTCATTCCTTAAAAGAAACCCTGGCGTCAAGGAGGGCTACAAGTTTTATCCTCCCAAAGTAGAGATTTTTTTTAAGGTAACTAAAATATTTCCTAAGAGCCTTTTATATGGCACTTGCAGACAGATGTCAAAGGGGCGTTAAACACCTGTTGCTATTGTGCTTTTTCTCACGCTCACAAGAGGCCAAAAAGCAACCTTTTTATAACCTAGGTTTAAAGGGACAGTCAGGTTAAAATCTTTTCCAATTTACTTTTATTTCCAATTTGGCTTTGTTCTCTTGGTGTTCTTAGTTGAAAACTAAACCTAGCAGGTTCATATGCTAATTTCTTAGACCTTGAAGGCTGCCTCTAATCTGAAAGCATTTTGACAGTTTTTCACCACTAGAGGGCGTTAGTTCATGTGTTTCACATAGATAACATTGAGCTCAGGCACGTGAAGCTCCTTGGAGTCAGCACTAATTGGCTAAAAATGCAAGTCTGTCTAAAGAAAAGAAATAAGGGGGCAGTTTGCAGAGGCATAGATACAAGCTAATCAGAGGTCAAAAGTATATTATAACTTTGTTGGTTATGCAAAACTGGGAAATGGGTAATAAAAGGGATTATCTACCTCGGTTTTTAAAAAAAAAACAGTTCTGGAGTTTACTGTCCCTTTAAGCCAGCTATTTGATTTGCAGCATTTTAGGTTAGTTTTCATTTTTTGGCCTGGGGAGTGTGTGGGGCAAGCACAATTTTTATACAAGAGGCATTTAAAGTGATATGAAACAGTGTTTTTTTTTTTTTGTTTTTTTTTTTAAAACAAAGCTAAAGTAAACCTAAAAAGAAACACATTTGTGTTAAACTGCAAACATGCCTACAACTAAATAACAGCAGACATTACAGAACTTAGGTTCTAATGTCACATTATTTTTACGTCCTCTACTGAGCATAGGCAATGAACTGATTGTAGCTAGATTAGATGTCTCCTAACACCACTTTAAAGAAATAAATGCTAATTTTCCTTCCTGTCACTGCCCAAGAGGGCTGGGGTATCTAGGAAGTAATGGACCCAGCACAAATCAAGCTAGTAATAAAAGGTAAAATCCTTTACAAAATGTCAAGTAATAAATATTGAAATTATTTCTATGACTTATAACCCACTGCCTCTGGGTTGCTTAGTGCTTTATTACAAACTGTTTTATATCCCTTGAATGTCTTTTTTTTTTTTTTTTTTTTTTTTTTTTTTTTCTTCTCCTCCTTTAAATTTTAATGTGGGGTGGTGACTAGCACATGTTGCTTCCAAATAGGGTTTTACTGGTGCTTTTTACTTACTATGGTAATCATAAACAGAGCTGGGGGGCATTGCAGTTCATGCCTGCATGGTCAAGAGGATTTGGGTGTGCACTGCTAATGTTTTGGGAGAGTTTTTATTTTATGTGGTTGTTTGGTTATATATGATAGTGAGTGGGAATTGTCACCAATGTTGTGATTAAAGGAATTGGCATGGTGAGGAAGATGTTAGGTAATTTATTATTAATAGGAGTTTTTATTTATTAAGAATAGTACATTTGAATTAAAATGTAAAGAAGTTACATTGTGTGTAACTGCATATTATTTGATTTCTTACAGGACGATGCTAATAATGATCCTCAGTGGTCTGAGGAGCAACTGATTGCTGCAAAGCTCAACTGTGCAGGACTGGTGATTGGCCAAGCAGAGGTAGATATAATGAATCACTCTACAGTGGCCATCTTTGAGATTCTAGAGAAGGCTTGGTTAACCCAGGACTGCACACTAGTAGATATGAAGGTATGTGTGTAGTACATTTAGATTATTGGTTTTTATAAAAGAACTATGTAACCAGAAGTGTGTGACAACCTATCCCTCACATCTATATAAGCTTATTGGACATCTTTCTGGGAAGGCTTTCCACAAGGTTTTGGAGTGTTTGTGGGAATTTGTGCCCATTCAGCTATAAGAGCATTTATAAGGTCAGGCACTGATGTTTTACAAGGTCTGCCATGCAACTGGCATTCAAATTCATCCCAAAGATGTTCAATGGGGTTGAGGTCAGGGCTCTGTGCAGGCCACTTGAGTTCCTCCACACCAGATTTGTCATACCATGTCTTCATGGACCGTGCACAGGGGCACTGTCACACTGAAATGGGTAGGGCCTTCAGAAAACACTTGCCACTAAGTTGGAAGCACCAAATTATCTAATATATCTTTGCATCCTGTAGCATTAATGACTCTTCACTGGAACGAAGCGGCATAGCTCAAACCCTGAAAAACAGCCCCAAACCATTATCACTCCTCCATTACACTTTAAAAAAAAATATATATACATTGTGTGGACTAGTAACTTGTGTATGTTTCTTACTGGTTTTCAACCTTCATACCTTAGTTACCTCTTTCTAGAAGTCTCAATGACTAAAGGAATCTCCTCTGTGTTTGAGACATACTGGCATTCAGACTGGTAACTGTAAAAATGTAGACATGCCATAGCCTCAGGTTTTTTTTATTTACATTTTGTTAGATTTAGTCATTTGACTATATGTTTCCGCTTCTGTCACAGCTGTTCTGTATCTGAGGACAAAAAGCCTTCACTGAGAAATTAGAACGATGATGGATTGGGTATGATTCGAAGTTAAAAGCTTTATATTTTTGTCTTGTTTTAATAAAATCAGATTGAGTTTGGGGTTGATGTGACCAAAAAGGAGATTGTCCTTGCTGATGTTATCGACAATGATTCTTGGCGTCTTTGGCCATCGGGAGATAAGACTCAACAGAAGGATAAACAAGTGAGTGCTGTGTGTGGGCTTTTTTTTTTTTTTACCAGAGCTACTAGCTAGTATTTTTCCCCTATTCTTAGAAAAGGAGTTTACTCATTCCAGTATTAAATAAAAATGTAACCTACTAGCAGGAGTAAGGGCCTCTAATTTTATAGGGAGATTTTACCTGAAGCTGTATATTCTCTCCATATCTGCTCAATTCACTCACCTAGGTGAACAAGATCAATAGGCAGTCATGCATGTAGAATAATAAGGAAGCGATCAAGACTGACAAAGGGGTGGGGAAGACTGTAATAAAGTACTATTTAAAAAAATAAATCCTAATCCCCTAACTTATCTGTGTATAAAGTAATGGCTACAATGCTGAAACTTGGGTTACCGTTATATAATCTCTTGTGGTAAAGCCAGTCAGGGACAGTGTGCAAACAATCGCTTTTTAACAAGGGGTTTAAAGTCCTTTTTAGAATTTCTATATTCAACACATCTCTTGTTTTGCACACTTTATCTGTCCCTAATTATCCTCATCAGAGGAGGCTTAATAAGGATAACCTAGGTTTCAACATTGTGGCTCCCATTACATAATTTTGGGTAATTTGCAAAGCCAACAATTTTCAGAGTTAAGTTACAGGAAAAGGGGAGATAATTAAATTTATTTACACAAAATTAAACATTTTGTAGGGCTTAAACGTGTGTATATTTATTTGTACAGCTCAGGAGCCACAGAAAACCACTGGTCCTGAACAGCTACTGCTGATTGGCTCAGCTGTTATGTCTGCTTGAGACCAGCATTTCTCTCTCTGGCTCCTGAGCAGTACATTGACTGTTTATTTTTTTTAAACCTTTTTTTTTGCAGGGGTTAAACAGACTTGCAGGGTCCAGACAAGGTTAATGCCTCTAGAGTATTTTTATCCCCAATGCTGTGACTAGGGGCATAAATAAGCTCCTCTGATCAAGCATGCACTTTGTGGAATGTTGTAGGGTCAAATAGGCAGGATATTTTTGTACAGGAAATAATCAATTTACATTAGTTAATTAGACCATCTAATCTGTATAAAAATGATGTAGAACTCATAAATTGGACAAATCCTGCTTACCATTGTCAGCAAATTCTTTTGTTAACCCTTGCACAGACTTATCGGGACCTAAAAGAAATAACACCTGAGGCAATGCAAGTGGTGAAAAGGAACTTTGAATGGGTTGCGGACAGAGTGGAGGTAAGCTCTTGTGAAACTATCTCAGAGAAATATTATTGTCCTAATCACATTTTGACACACAAAGCTGGAATCTGACTTAAAATTCTCCTATTGAAAGGCGCAGTTGGTCTAAAAGAAGCTGCTACATAAAAGGGAAGCGCTCTCTCAGTAACGACCAGCTCAATAACTTTTTAGCTTGCTCTATGGTGATTTACCACCAGGTTGCAGCCTCTCTTAGCCCAATAATGCTTTTCACACACTACTTTCCTGAAGTGGATCAGTCTGATGCTGCCTAACAAGATCAGTCTAGCCCCGAAATACCGGGTAATCTCTTGCTGAACATGGCAACCCCGAATGATAGTCTTGACCTTCATTGGGCCTTGTCAGTGAATAGGTATTTGTCAAATAACACTTTCCTTTAAGTTACTGTAGAATCTGCTAACTTTTTAGTTACTGTTTCCTCACTAATATTACCTTTATCTTAGGAAATCAGGACGCTGCTTGATGAAATTATTTCTTTTATTATACAGAAAATAAGTATTTACATAGAAACAAGTTGCTAACTAATGTAAGGGAAGGTGGAAAAGGGGAGAGAGAGAGATGGAAGGGGAGAGGTGAGAAGAGAGCTTACCCTAGCCTACAATGGCAACTAACTTATATAGTCATTCATTCTTTCTCACAGCCCAGCCCACACTCTATCAAGTCTTCAGAGACCAGATGACATCTTTAGATCAGGGGGGTAGAATGTGACGTCCTTAGGCTGTTGGTGATAGGAACTGAGATAAAATCAGGGCCTTGTACACCATCTGATGAAAATGGCCATCTGTGCTGAAGGCTGTAAATTGCAAGGGTTGTAAAATGTCTTAGTGAATCCTGTGGTATCCTTTTGATCTATTGTTTACATACAGATTTCCAACTGGTTTCCACTTGTCTTGTCACCTCTGAACTGGAACTGTAGGTCAGTGTGCATTTAACCCTTTGTATAGACAAATGTCCCTTAGCGTTTCATTATTCAATAATGTCCATAGAAATAACAGTCTGATATTAAAGTTAGGTGTGTTCATAAAATACAACAGTTACTGGCTTTTTTTATTTTCATTTCCAGAGCTTTGCAATGTTGTCCTGTGAATATGAGGGTCCTTTTTTAAAAGACTATATCCGTTTAAACTTTTCCCAGTATATAGCCGTTTTAGGCTAATAGTATCACCTGCTGAATGCTCCACTAATTTAGAGTAGATAAAAATATTTTACCATGCCCCAATCTAATGAAACCTACTTAGCATGATTATTCCATGCCCCTGAAACAGATGATCTGACAGATGCCTTTTGTTGAGCAATATCCTCAGTGTGCAGAAGAGCATGTGATCTGTATGTGTTCTTGCCAAAACCATGAGAGAGAACACTTTGTTCTTGATGAAAGTCATGCTTTTGTCGCATTTAAATTACAATATCCCTTTACAAAGTTGCATTTGCTGCCATATATACTTTTTTTTTTTTTTTCTCCCATGTTGATGCTATCCTCGTATCCTCATTATGCTCATTAAGCCTTTTGAGAGAAAAAGTAATGTTGAAATTGTGACAAGATGCCATATAACTTGTCACTTATGTTAGAGTACATCTTCCCAAAGGCAATCATTTCATAGACTTTCACTGAATAAATTAAATTTTGATAAAAATGTGTAGCAAGCAGTATTTTCGGCTGTGTTTATATAGACTGTAAGGGCGATTCTCTCCCACTTGATTTATTAGCTGAATGTTAATATAAAAAATAAGACCATTTTAAAGCCACTATTGGAAAACGTTTCTGTGCTGCATGAGGGTAGAACTACAGGTGATTGGTTAAAGGGACATGAAAGTCAAAATGAAACTTTCAGGATTAAAGGCTGTGACACACTGCAAGCGGAGCACAGCGTGTAGATGCGGCTGTGCGCGCTCAGTGTGTCCTGCCTTTTCATCTCTGAGCACTCTGCTGCGTCAGGACGCGTACCTGAGCGCTCAGAGATGAAATAATTGAACTTTAGAAGCGACGCGGTGCGAAGCAGCTGCATCGCCTCGCGCCGCATCGCTTGCAGTGTGTCACAGCCTTTAGACCGATAATGCAGTTTTAAGAAACTTTTTAATTTTGCTTCCATTTCTTTTTTGTTAAAAAAAAAAACATACACAGGAATCAGTAGGAGCAGCATTGCATTACTGGTAGCTAGATGGTGAATGATGGCTACATATGTCTGTCATTGGCTTACCATGTGTTCAGCTAGCTCACAGTAGTGCTTTGCTGTCCTGGAGCTGACTTTAATTATGTGTTTTATCCATATGCCGGGTTAGAAACAAGCAAGCAACAGTGCAATAAAACAATGCTCTAACAGAGTATTTACTATTTTCCAGTTTTATGCCCCTTTAAGAGCAACAGGGGCATGTTGCATCTGAATTTCCTTCCTAACCACTAACTTATTTGGGAGTACGATTCAGTGTACTGTCTTTATTTTTGACAATGAAATATCAACATTGCAAATTGTGCCTCACTCCTAAGGCCCATTACATCTTGCAGTTTAGCATTGACCCAGTATTTTTGTAGGACAGAAATGTTAAAACTACAGATCACAATATTTAACAGAATAGTTTTATAGTTTGAGGGCCCTAAGCCTAACATTTGCCAATGTATTTCTGTTTTTGTTTTATCTGGCCTTCAAATGCTTAGAAATAGTCAAGTCCAAAAAACTTTCATGATTCAAACAGGGCATGTCATTTTAAACAACTTTCCAATTTACTTTTATCACCTATTTTGCTTTGTTTACTTGATAGTCTTAGTTGAAAGCTAAACCTAGGAGGTTCATGTGCTAATTTCTTAGACCTTGAAGGCCACCTCTAATCAAAATGCATTTTGATAGTTTTTCACCTCTAGAGGGCATTAGTTCATGTGTTTCATATAGATAACATTAAGCTCAGGCACATGAATTTACTGTGGAGTCGGCTCTGATTAGCTAAAATGCAAGTCTGTCAAAAACTGAAATAAGGGGGCAGTCTGCTGAGGCTTAGATACAAGGTAATTAGAGGTAAAACATGTATAATTATAACTGTTTGGTTATGCAAAACTGGGGAATAGGTAATTAAGGGATTATCTATCTTTTAAAACGACAACAATTCTGGTGTTGACTGTCCCTTTTAAGCAAATTATATATCTGGATATTAACTCATTTTACACTTTCGGGGACTGCCTTGTATTCCTACAACACATTATCTTTAAAGGGACAGTCTACACCAGAATTTTTATCGTTTTAAAAAAAAAAAAAAAAAAATCCCTTTTATCCATTCCCCAGTTTTGCATAACTAAGTTATATTAATATACTTTTTACCTCTGTAATTACCTTGTATCTAAGCCTCTGCAGACTGCCCCCTTATTTCAGTTCTTTTGACACATGACTTTTATCCTTTCACTGCTGACTCCTAGGGAACTACACGTGCGTGAGCACAATGTTATATATCAATTGCACATGAACGAACACCCTCTAGTTGTTAAACTGTCAAAATGCATTCAGATAAGAGGCAGCCTTAATGGGTTAAGAAATTGGAATATTTACCTACCTAAGTTTAGCTTTCAACTAAGAATACCAAGAGAACAAAGCAAAATTGCGGAATCATGAAAGTTTATTTTTGACTAGACTCACTTAAATCTAGAGATCCATTTTTAAAAAAAAATAAATAAATTTTATCCTACATTCTTAATTTAGACATTCTGTTTACTTCTATTGTAGAGTTGTTTGTTTTGTTTTTTATTTCTGGAAAAAAGAACCCTTGAGATCTTGAAAGCCTTAGTTATGCAACATCTTCTGTAAAGTTAAAAAAAAAAAAAAAAAAAAAGCAGTCCACTAAATGTATTAGAATAAACTAAAAGATACTGTGTACTCCTTTTTAAATACAGTACATATATGCATAGCTAGTATACTTTGTGGTCATTTATAATGCCTACATACATCTAAAGACCACAAGGGACAAGGCCAGCAAGCAAAATTACACTAAAGTATAGGACCGAGCAGAGAGATGAACTCCTTGCTGGTCAACACAAAATAAAACTTCCAGGGCAGTCAGTCTTACTAAACAACCAAACCCTGCAGGATGACTAGTTGTATGGAGGAGAATTGGGCCATCTAACCTTAAAGGGACATGAAACCCAAAAATTATCTTTCATGATTGAGAGAGAGAGAATACAATTTTATTCAACTTTCCAGTTAAAGGGACGCTGAACCCAAAAATGTTCTTTCATGATTCAGATAGCATGCAACTTTCTAATTTACTCCTATTATCAAATTTTCTTCATTCTTTTGGTATCTTTATTTGAAATGCAAGAATGTAAGTTTAGATGCCGGCCCATTTTTGTGAACAACCTGGGTTGTTCTTGTTGATTGGTGGATAAATTCATCCACCAATAAAAAGTGCTGTCCAGAGGTCTGAACCAAAAAAAGCTTAGAAGCCTTCTTTTTCAAATAAAGATAGCAAGAGAACGAAGAAAAATTGATAATAGGAGTAAATTAGAAAGTTGCTAAAATTGAATGCTCTGTCTGAATCATGAAATAAAAAATTTGGGTTCAGTGTCCCTTTAACTTTTATCAAATTTGCTTCATTTTCTTGGTATCATTTGTTGAAGGAGCAGCAATACACTACTGAACACATGGGTGAGTCAATGACAATCGGGGTGTGTGTATGTGTGTGTATGTATATATATATATATATATATATATATATATATATATATATATATATATATATATATATATATATATATATATATATATATATATATATAATTTTCTCTATATCCACCAATCAGCAGCTAGAACCTAGGTTGTTTGCTGCTCCTGAGCTCACCTAAATAAACCTTTCAGCAAAGGATAACAAGAGAAGGAAGCAAATTGAATAGCAGTAAATTGGAAAATTGTATGCTTTGTCTAATTATGACTTTTTCTGTGCCTTTTTATTGGCATTATTTTGTGTTGTCACCATAGACATAATACCTGTGTATTAAAAGGGACTTGTGCTAATGGTCTGTTTTCTTAAAGAAGGGAATCTGTTAGGGATGTGCATTCGGATCCTTTTGTTAGGATCCGAATGTGGAAGAAGGCAGCCACTTGTGGCATTTGGCTCTTTCTGAGTCTGATTTCTTTCTTCACACTAAGGTTTGGATTTGCACAGATTTTAGTGTATTGATATTTTACAAGAATAAATCGGGCTCCAAAAATACCTGAATGCCACAAGCAACCGCCACCTTCCACATTTGGATTCTAACTAAGGATCCAAATGCACATCCCTAGAATCTATTTTGATGTTGATCTCTTGGAATGCTTCTGCTCCAGAATGTGGCCAGTTATTGGAGAATAGACGTGTATGCCTGCTCCTCATTTGCTCACAAGCTGTATCCTTGTCTAAAGTGTCATTTGCTTGGGTTATACACATAGTAAAATAAACTTAAAGGGATACTAAACCCACATTTTTTTTTCTTTCGTGATTCAGATAGAGCATACAATTTTTTTAAGCCACATTCTAATTTATTTCTATCATTTTTTCTTCGTTCTCATGTTATCTTTATTTGAAAGAGCAGGTATGTAAGCATAAGAGCATGCCCATTTTTGGTTCAGCACCTAAGTAGCGCTTGCTTATTGGTTGCTAAATGTAGCAAGCTCTACCCAGGTGCTGTACCAAAAATAGGACGGCTTCAAATAAAGATAGCAAGAGAGCGAAGAAATTGCTAATAGTAAATTAGAAGTTGCTTAAAATTGTATGCTCTATCTGAATCATAAAAGAGAAAAAAAAATGGTGTTAGTATTCCTTTAAGGTGCTTTAACCCCTTAGTGACCAGAGCACTTTTCCTTTTTCTGACCGTTTGGGACCAGGGCTATATTTACATTTCTGCGGTGTTTGTGTTTTAGCTTCCCTTTTTTTTTTTTTTTTTTTTTTTTTTTTTTTTTTTTTTTTTCAGATCCCCAAGACTTATACAGTTGGAAAGGTTAGATGCCTGAGATACAGGCTTCTTGGCAGCATGCTTCCTTTCCCTATACTTTTCATTGTGATTTTTCAGTAAAGTTGCACGGTGACGTCACCGCGCAAAACGTGAAGCCCTGGCGATGCCTTTCACTATACAGGCCCGATCGCCGGGGTAGGAGCGGGTGGGAGCCCCCAGATCTCCCTCAAGGTGGGAGAGGTCTAGCAACGGCTCTGAGCCATCGTTGGCACCTGACTGAGACAATTTGCGACGGCTCAGAGCCGTCGTTGGCACTAAAGGGGTTAAATGCACTTTCTAAAGATGAGATAGAGAGACTCTCTCTCTAAATATCACCCCCAAATTCTGTTACATCTACAACTACCACCCATGCTAAATAGTTTCTAAATTGTATCCTGAGTTTAGAAATACTCCATGTTTTACATGTTCTTTGTCTTTTTTGCTGGTTATAGGGCAATAAGTAAAAGTAGCACTTTGCTATTTCCAACAATTTTTTTTCAAAATAAGCGATAGTTACATTGGAACACTGATATCTGTCAGGAATCCCTGAATCACATACAGACAGGAGACTTTGCTTGAAAGCTTACATGTCATCACAGGAAGTGACCTTGACGGTCCGTTTGGTTCGCTCCTTTGAGCATCGTAATTTCCGCCCCATTGTGTACCATGGTTTTAACTTAGATCAGACAGCACAAGAATTTATAGCACATGTACTGAAAGACACTGTTGCCGTATTGCTGATCAACCCTGCGTCTGTACCCTGTGCACCTTCCTCAGTGAGCTGGACCACTACAAAGTTCCAGTCTGCCTCACTAGCACTATTGGGTGCGCAGTGTTTGTCTTTGTTCAGAAATGGCAGACATATATGGCTTGGCATTGCTTTTTGGTAATTAGAAGGCTGCTAAATCCCACTGCGCACCACACTTGTATTATGCCCAGCAGTGAAGGGGTTCATTAGGTAGCTTGTAGGGTTCATTTTAGCTTTAGTGTAAAGATCAGCCTGACACATCCCCCCCCTCACGATTGTCACCGCCATCTTAAGTACTGGCAGAAAGTCTGCCAGTACTAAAATAAAAGGCTTTCTTTAGTGATTCTGCAGTGTCGGATCTCATTCTCTACACCCCCCCCCCCTCTACCTAGTTGCTGCCATCTAGGGTACTGGCAGCTGTCTACCAGTACCCAGTTTGTAAAAAAAAAAAAAAAAGCCTTTTTTAAAAAATAAATTAATAAACCCCCAATTTTCTGTAGTGTAGCTGCCCCCCCCTCAATACCCTACCCCTCTACCACTCCCTACAATTTAATGGCAATGTGGCACATGCGCACTATCGACAAACAGGATAAGGAAGTGAACCAACGATGGGCTGCCTCCCTGCTATGACTCCCACTCACCAACGATCGGCTGCATCGGTTCGTAAAAAGGGTATTGCAGTGATGCCTCAATATTGAGGCATCACTGCAATGCCCTGAAAGCGATCACGATCGCTTCCAGCACTTCAAACCCCAGAGGCCGTGTCAGTCACGGCCTTGGTCATTAACTGATTTAACAAAATACAGTATTTAGTTTATACTAGAGTATTCCTTTTTAATGCTTTAGAATAAATTGGAGCAGGGAATCTGTCTGCTCGCCACTATTGCCAGGAACTACCAAATATGCATTCAAATCACTGTAATATTTTAAATTTTAAGCTCTGTACCTCTAGGGGGGAGGGCACTGTAATCCTTCAGTCTGCCTTCCCTTCTTTGTCTTTATTGTACACCTGTATAGCACTGCAGAAGCGTACGGTCCGTTACAAACCGGGGTAATATGAAAGCTTACAGTTTACTACATGATTTCCTTTTTCACTTTTAATGTTACTCATTGATCATGGAGGGAAAAAAATAACAAACGTCTTTCTCTGTAGCTTCTGCTTACCTCTTCAAGTCAAGAAAGAGTCGTTGTCCTGATGGGATCCATTTCTGATCTTGTACATTGTGAAAAAATTAAAAAATCCTGTGCAATCTACGGCATACCCTGTGAGCTGAGGGTAACATCCGCGCACAAAGGCCCAGATGAGACTCTGCGTATCAAGTCAGAGTATGAAGGTGTGTTAGTTTTCCTCCTTATTGAGAGCAGACTGTAGGATTGTGGTACATAATATCAGGTTCTAAATAGAACTGTTTTGCTATAAACTTTTATTTGGACTTCACTTTTGCTTTTGTGGAACTGACATTTTGGTAGCTGTAGGTTACCTAAGCTGGTGGATGGCATCTGGTCTCAACATTTTTCTTACGTAATACATTGTAAACATTTTGAAAATGTGCAGCAAACTTAATTTCTTCTGTTATGTGTGATCAGTCCACGGGTCATCATTACTTCTGGGATATAACTCCTCCCCAACAGGAAATGCAAGAGGATTCACCCAGCAGAGCTGCATATAGCTCCTCCCCTCTACGTCAGTCCCAGTCATTCTCTTGCACCCAACGACTAGATAGGATGTGTGAGAGGACTATGGTGATTATACTTAGTTTTTATGACTTCAATCAAAAGTTTGTTATTTTAAAATAGCACCGGAGCGTGTTATTACTTCTCTGGCAGAGTTTGAGGAAGAATCTGACAGAGATTTTTACTATGATTTTAACCGGAGTCGTTAAGATCATATTGCTGTTCTCGACCATCTGAGGGAGGTAAAGGCTTCAGATCAGGGGACAGCGGGCAGATGAATCTGCATTGAGGTATGTGGCAGTTTTTATTTTCTGAATGGAATTGATGAGAAAATCCTGCCATACCGTTAAAATGACATGTATGTATACACTTCAGTATTCTGGGGATGGTATTTCACCGGAACTACTCTGTTAAAGGTCACTAATCCTTTTAATAACTAATCTCATGTTAAACGTTTTTGCTGGAATGTAGAATCGTTTACATTGCTGAGGTACTGTGTGAATAAATATTTGGGCATTATTTTCCACTTGGCAGTTTTTTGCTTTAATTGTGACAGTTTCGTTTCTCTTCACTGCTGTGTGGGAGAGGGAGGGGCCGTTTTTGGCGCTCTTTGCTACGCATCAAAAAATTCCAGTCAGTTACTTTTATATTTCCTGCATGATCCGGTTCATCTCTGACAGATCTCAGGGGTCTTCAAACTTCTTTGAAGGGAGGTAAATTCTCTCAGCAGAGCTGTGAGAATTCTTATAGTGACTGTGAATAAAAACGTTGTTTTGTATTCTTATGTACAAATTTAATTAGTGTTGTTTTACTAATGGGAACAAACCTTTGCTAAAAGTTGTGTTGTTTTAAAGTTTGATGCTATAACTGTTTTTTCAGTTCATTATTTCAACTGTCATTTAATCGTTAGTACCTCTTTGAGGCACAGTACGTTTTTCTGCTAAAAAAGATTATAACCAAGTTGTAAGTTTTTTTGCTAGTGTGTTAAACATGTCTGACTCAGAGGAAGATATCTGTGTCATTTGTTCCAATGCCAAGGTGGAGCCCAATAGAAATTTATGTACTAACTGTATTGATGCTACTTTAAATAAAAGTCAATCTGTACAATGTGAACAAATTTCACCAAACAGCGAGGGGAGAGTTATGCCGACTAACTCGCCTCACGCGGCAGTACCTGCATCTCCCGCCCGGGAGGTGCGTGATATTTTGGCGCCTAGTACATCTGGGCGGCCATTACAGATAACATTACAAGATATGGCTACTGTTATGACTGAAGTTTTGTCTAAATTACCAGAACTAAGAGGCAAGCGTGATCACTCTGGGGTGAGAACAGAGTGCGCTGACAATGCTAGGGCCATGTCTGATACTGCGTCACAGCTCGCAGAGCATGAGGACGGAGAGCTTCATTCTGTGGGTGACGGTTCTGATCCAAACAGATTGGACTCAGATATTTCAAATTTTAAATTTAAATTGGAGAACCTCCGTGTACTACTAGGGGAGGTCTTAGCAGCTCTCAACGATTGTAACACCGTTGCAATACCAGAGAAACTGTGTAGGTTGGATAAATACTTTGCGGTACCGGCGAGTACTGACGTTTTTCCTATACCTAAGAGACTAACTGAAATTGTTACTAAGGAGTGGGATAGACCCGGTGTGCCGTTCTCACCCCCTCCAATATTTAGAAAGATGTTTCCAATAGACGCCACCACTCGGGACTTATGGCAAACGGTCCCCAAGGTGGAGGGAGCAGTTTCTACTTTAGCTAAGCGTACCACTATCCCGGTGGAGGATAGCTGTGCTTTCTCAGATCCAATGGATAAAAAATTAGAGGGTTACCTTAAGAAAATGTTTGTTCAACAAGGTTTTATATTACAACCCCTTGCATGTATCGCGCCGATTACGGCTGCGGCAGCATTTTGGATTGAGTCGCTTGAAGAGAACCTTAGTTCCTCTACGCTAGACGACATTACGGACAGGCTTAGAGTCCTTAAACTAGCTAATTCTTTCATTTCGGAGGCCGTAGTACATTTAACCAAACTTACGGCTAAGAACTCAGGATTCGCCATACAGGCACGCAGGGCGCTGTGGCTAAAATCCTGGTCAGCTGATGTTACTTCTAAGTCCAAATTACTTAATATACCTTTCAAGGGGCAGTCCTTATTCGGGCCCGGTTTGAAAGAAATTATCGCTGACATTACAGGAGGTAAGGGCCACGCCCTACCTCAAGACAAGGCCAAAGCTAAGGCTAGACAGTCTAATTTTCGTCCCTTTCGGAATTTCAAAACAGGAGCAGCATCAACCTCCACTGCACCAAAACAGGAAGGAGCTGTTGCTCGTTACAGACAAGGCTGGAAGCCTAACCAGTCCTGGAACAAGAGCAAGCAGGCCAGGAAACCTGCTGCTGCCCCAAAGACAGCATGAACCGAGAGCCCCCGATCCGGGACCGGATCTAGTGGGGGGCAGACTCTCTCTCTTCGCCCAGGCCTGGGCAAGAGATGTTCAGGATCCCTGGGCACTAGAGATCATATCTCAGGGATACCTTCTAGACTTCAAATTATCTCCCCCAAGAGGGAGATTTCATCTGTCAAGGTTGTCAACAAACCAGATAAAGAAAGAAGCGTTTCTACGCTGCGTACAAGATCTATTAACAATGGGAGTGATCCATCCGGTTCCGCGGTCGGAACAAGGACAAGGGTTCTACTCAAACCTGTTCGTGGTTCCCAAAAAAGAGGGAACTTTCAGACCAATCTTAGATTTAAAGATTCTAAACAAATTCCTAAGAGTTCCATCGTTCAAAATGGAAACTATTCGGACAATCCTACCCATGATCCAAGAGGGTCAGTACATGACCACAGTGGATTTAAAGGATGCTTACCTTCACATACCGATCCACAAGGATCATCACCGGTATCTAAGGTTTGCCTTCTTAGACAGGCACTACCAGTTTATAGCTCTTCCATTCGGATTGGCTACGGCTCCAAGAATCTTCACAAAGGTTCTGGGTGCCCTTCTGGCGGTACTAAGGCCGCGAGGGATTTCGGTAGCTCCATACCTAGACGACATTCTAATACAAGCTTCAAGCTTTCAAACTGCCAAGTCTCATACAGAGTTAGTTCTGGCATTTCTAAGGTCGCATGGTTGGAAAGTGAACGAAAAGAAGAGTTCTCTTTTTCCTCTCACAAGAGTTCCATTCTTGGGGACTCTTATAGATTCTGTAGAAATGAAGATTTACCTGACAGAGGACAGGTTAACAAAGCTTCAAAATGCATGCCGTGCCCTTCATTCCATTCAACACCCGTCAGTAGCTCAATGTATGGAGGTGATCGGCTTAATGGTAGCGGCAATGGACATAGTACCTTTTGCACGCCTACACCTCAGACCTCTGCAATTATGCATGCTAAGTCAGTGGAATGGGGATTACTCAGATTTGTCCCCTACTCTGAATCTGAATCAAGAGACCAGAAATTCTCTTCTATGGTGGCTTCATCGGCCACACCTGTCCAGGGGGATGCCATTCAGCAGGCCAGACTGGACAATTGTAACAACAGACGCCAGCCTACTAGGTTGGGGCGCTGTCTGGAATTCTCTGAAGGCTCAGGGACTATGGAATCAGGAGGAGAGTCTCCTTCCAATAAACATTCTGGAATTGAGAGCAGTTCTCAATGCCCTTCTGGCTTGGCCCCAATTAACAACTCGGGGGTTCATCAGGTTTCAGTCGGACAACATCACGACTGTAGCTTACATCAACCATCAGGGAGGGACAAGAAGCTCCCTAGCTATGGTGGAAGTATCAAAGATAATTCGCTGGGCAGAGTCACACTCTTGCCACCTGTCAGCAATCCACATCCCGGGAGTGGAGAACTGGGAGGCGGATTTCTTGAGTCGCCAGACTTTTCATCCGGGGGAGTGGGAACTTCATCCGGAGGTCTTTGCCCAAATACTTCGACGTTGGGGCAAACCAGAGATAGATCTCATGGCGTCTCGCCAGAACGCCAAACTTCCTCGCTACGGGTCCAGATCCAGGGATCCGGGAGCGGTTCTGATAGATGCTTTGACAGCACCTTGGAAATTCGGGATGGCTTATGTGTTTCCACCCTTCCCGCTGCTTCCTCGATTGATTGCCAAAATCAAACAGGAAAGAGCATCAGTGATTCTAATAGCGCCTGCATGGCCACGCAGGACTTGGTATGCAGATCTAGTGGACATGTCATCCTGTCCGCCTTGGTCTCTACCTCTAAGACAGGACCTTCTGATACAGGGTCCATTCAAACATCAAAATCTAACTTCTCTGAAGCTGACTGCTTGGAAATTGAACGCTTGATTTTATCAAAACGTGGTTTTTCTGAGTCGGTTATTGATACCCTGATACAGGCTAGGAAGCCTGTTACCAGAAAGATTTACCATAAAATATGGCGTAAATACCTATACTGGTGCGAATCCAAACGTTACTCCTGGAGTAAGGTTAGGATCCCTAGGATATTGTCTTTTCTACAAGAAGGGTTAGAAAAGGGTTTATCAGCTAGTTCATTAAAGGGACAGATTTCAGCTCTGTCCATCTTGTTACACAGGCGTCTGTCAGAAAATCCAGACGTCCAGGCCTTTTGTCAGGCTTTAGCTAGGATCAAGCCTGTGTTTAAAGCTGTTGCTCCGCCATGGAGTTTAAACTTAGTTCTTAACGTTTTACAGGGTGTTCCGTTTGAACCCCTTCATTCCATTGATATAAAATTGTTATCTTGGAAAGTTCTGTTTTTAATGGCTATTTCCTCGGCTCGAAGAGTCTCTGAGTTATCAGCCTTACATTGTGATTCTCCTTATCTGATTTTTCACTCAGACAAGGTAGTTCTGCGTACTAAACCTGGGTTCTTACCTAAGGTAGTCACTAACAGGAATATCAATCAAGAGATTGTTGTTCCATCCTTGTGTCCAAATCCTTCTTCAAAGAAGGAACGTCTTCTACACAATCTGGATGTAGTTCGTGCCCTCAAGTTCTACTTGCAGGCAACTAAAGATTTTCGCCAAACTTCTTCCCTGTTTGTCGTTTATTCTGGACAGAGGAGAGGTCAAATAGCTTCTGCTACCTCTCTCTCTTTTTGGCTTCGTAGCATAATACGTTTAGCCTATGAGACTGCTGGACAGCAGCCTCCTGAAAGAATTACAGCTCACTCCACTAGAGCTGTGGCTTCCACTTGGGCCTTTAAGAATGAGGCCTCTGTTGAACAGATTTGCAAGGCTGCAACTTGGTCTTCGCTTCATACTTTTTCCAAATTTTACAAATTTGACACTTTTGCTTCTTCGGAGGCTATTTTTGGGAGAAAGGTTCTTCAGGCAGTGGTTCCTTCTGTATAAAGAGCCTGCCTACCCCTCCCGTCATCCGTGTACTTTTGCTTTGGTATTGGTATCCCAGAAGTAATGATGACCCGTGGACTGATCACACATAACAGAAGAAAACATAATTTATGCTTACCTGATAAATTCCTTTCTTCTGTTGTGTGATCAGTCCACGGCCCGCCCTGTTTTAAGGCAGGTGAATATCTTTTAAATTATACTCCAGTCACCACTTCACCCTTGTTTACTCCTTTCTCGTTGATTCTTGGTCGAATGACTGGGACTGACGTAGAGGGGAGGAGCTATATGCAGCTCTGCTGGGTGAATCCTCTTGCATTTCCTGTTGGGGAGGAGTTATATCCCAGAAGTAATGATGACCCGTGGACTGATCACACAACAGAAGAAAGGAATTTATCAGGTAAGCATAAATTATGTTTTTCCTAAGATATGGAGAGTCCACAACGTCCTCAATTACTAGTAGGAATATCACTCCTGGCCAGCAGGAGGAGGCAAAGAGCACCATAGCAAAGCTGTTAAGTGTCACTCCCCTACCCACAATCCCCAGTCATTCTATTTGCCTCTGTCAATGGAGGAGGTGAAGTTCTGGTGTCTGAAGAAAATTTTGGATTCTTTTGCTACAAGCAAGATTTTTTTGGGTCTAGCCGTAGTCCACGTCAATCTCTTCAGTAGGGTAGTGGTGGCTTTAAAGCAGTTAGGAACTTGTGAGGTGGGAAGGATTATATTTAGGCAGTGGCAGGCACTTATGTGTGTGACTTTACGGGTTAATTCCTTTTATTGAGAGCAAGAAAGAGAGAGCGCCTAATGGTGTAATATCGTCAGGGACCAGATAGATACAATCATAAACAGTATCAGCTAAATGGATACTCACAAAAGGATTGGCACTTGCAAGTAGTGCATACAGGCAGGCTGACCATTATACAGCAGGCAGTACGCTGAGTGTATGGAATTCGTATCGGAGATCTGTTATGGTAGAAAAGAAAACAAGAACTTAATGGTGCAATAATGTCTGAACCCAGGCGGACACAGACAAAAACACGGTATCAGCAAGATGGATACTCACAAGAGAGTTGGCACTCGCAAGTAGTGCATTCAGGCAGGCTGACCTTAATACAGCAGTCGGTACGCTGGTTGTTTGTAGCCGTTATCGGCTCAGGCTTGTCCTCTGCACACAGCGTGTGCACTGAATCAGCGTCTATGGCTCAGCTGTTCTCTGATGAGAGGAAATCCTCTGGGTGTGACATCGGCGATCAAACATGTGCACCTGAAGCTGTGTAATAGCTCAGAGTGTACACAGTGCAAAGAGGTTGTTAGTCCAATATAATAGTGACAAAATAAAAACGTGTAACTAAAAAATATTTAAAACCAAAAATCTTGAAAAAGGAAAGTCAGCGAACAAATGCTAGGTGAAAATTATTAAAAAAGGAATTTATTTAGAGCTTAATACAACGCGTTTCTCGGCCGATAATACTCGCTGGCCGTTTCGCCGACGTCACACCCAGAGGATTTCCTTTCATCGGAGAACAGCTGAGCCATAGACGCTGATTCAGTGCACACGCTGTGTGCGGAGGACAAGCCTGAGCCGATAACTGCTACAAACAACCGGCGTACTGACTGCTGTATTAAGGTCAGCCTGCCTGAATGCACTACTTGCGAGTGCCAACTCTCTTGTGAGTATCCATCTTGCTGATACCATGTTTTTGTCTGTGTCTGCCTGGGTTCAGACGTTATTGCACCATTAGGTTCTTGTTTTCTTTTCTACCATAACAGATCTCCAATACGAATTCCATACACTCAGCGTACTGACTGCTGTATAAAGGTCAGCATGCCTGTATGCACTACTTGCGAGTGCCAATCCTTTTGTGAGTATCCATTTAGCTGATACTGTTTATGATTGTATCTATCTGGTCCCTGACGATATTACACCATTAGGCGCTCTCTCTTTCTTGCTCTCAATTCTACAGATTATCCGACTCGCCACCGGTTTGGAGTGAAGCAGCCTCATACATCTGCTGATTCTGACAGCGTTTATTCCACTGGTTGCTTTTATTTGCTGGACTTTATAGTGAATATATTTACTTTTATATCTATGCATTGATTATACATCACATTGCAGATTTTTAATATATTATTTTTAACTTTTTTTTTTTTTTTTTACTTTTTATTTTTGCACACAAACTGGTTTTTTTTGTGAAATTTTTTTTATATATTGATTTACACATTGCAGGTTTTTTTTTATAGATTTTTTTTTTTTTTTTTTTTTTGAAAAAAAATATCATTCTGCAAGTCAATATCACATTACACACCAAAAAATTTTTTCTAGCAAAAGCTCATCACATTGGTTTGTTTTCTGTCACAACATGACTAAATCACAATGAACATTATATGATCACTAGTAAATCTACTACTTATATTCATTATATACATACACAAGCATTTACAGCACATATAATTTTTGTTTATAGTTTTGCGCACCCTATTGTATGATCTATTATCATCATACTTTTCTCTGTCTAATTCCTTTTATTGTAGCAATTACACCCAGAGGCTTTGGTTTTAGTTTTTTCACTTATGTGTATATATGTCACTGTCTGGGGGACAAGATCATTAAGTTTTTGCATGTAGTGCTATGTGGAAACTTAGTTCGCTGCTGTGCATTTATAAGAATGAATGGAGCAGCCGTAAAGAACAAGTATTTTGACTAATACGCTAGTGGCCACAGATTTGACCCTTGAGCAGTTTGTGGTTTTTTTTTTTTTTTTTTTTTTGTTAGAGCAGCCGCAGAGCGCCTACCTAATTGTCATGTTGGATATTTGATTTAGCTGCTGTGAGAATAAAGTGCGGTTAGCTAACTGCGCACTTAATTTCTCTGCCGATCACGTGATTCTGCTCCAGCTGAGAACGGAGTGGCTGGTGGCTATTTTTATTCCTTTTCGGATCTGTGTTACAAGTATTGTAACGGATTGTTTTATTGCTTAATTAATTTTTTTTATTTATTTATTTTTTTGCCTTTTGTGGACAGGGTATTTCTCTGAATGAAAGAAACGTAATACACTACTATTCACTATATTCAGTCTCTCTGTTAAGACTCATTAGTAAATGATATTTGTTGGGTTGCAGTTTTTTTTCAACTCAAACGATCTTGAAAAACACTTAAAGTGACAGTGCATCTTTTATTTCTGGCTCTCTGTTAAGACTTAGGAAATACATTTAAGTGACACTGTTTTCTCCTGAAATTTGGGGTATTATGGAACAGGTGTCTGTTCCTATGCATATATGCTGATTATGTCTTGAGGCTCTAATTTGTTTTCAATGCAATTCTTCCCTCAGACTTAGGAAGATAAACTTTTTTGTTTTTGAGCTTCAGGTCTCTTAGGATGATGCTGTTCGGGCATTGCCACAGTTTTCTCCTTAAACATCCCAAGCCTCAATGGCTACACATATAGTGCCCTGCAGTTCCTCTCATTCTCCTGGAGGAGTTTATTTGCTTGCTGAAGTTGCTGCACAGATACCTTCAGTGGTATCTGTGGCACTATCTGATTTTCTATGCTGGGAATAGTCATGAGGATAATTAGACATTCAGATAGTAAGGTTTCTGTTCCTTCTACTGCTACGCAGGTTGTCCTCCCTCATAGTCTGATGAGGATACGTCGGTAGCATCTGAGGGTGAAATCTCAGATTCGGACAGTATAATTCCTTCATCTGATGTTGTTAAAGGATGTTTTCGCTACTTTGGACAATTCCGAAACGCCTGTCGTTGTCAACCCTAAGAAATCTAATAAGGGTAATAGTTACTACGATGTTCCTTCCTCTATGGAAGTGTTTCCTGTTCCAGACCGTGTAACAGATTTTTGCACAGGAATGGGAGAAACCAGGGTTATTTCACCCCCCCCCCCTGTCTTTTTAAAGAGATGTTTTCCTGTCGCTGACTCCATTAAAGATTCAAGGCGCACGGTGCCTAAAGTAGAAGGGGCTATTTCTACTCTGGCTAAGAGAACTAGAGGATACCTGCTCTTTAAGGATCCTATGGACAAAAAGCTGGAGGCTTATTTAAAGATGTATGTTCATCAAGGTCTTCAATGGCAACCTGCAGTTTGTATTGCTTCAAGTGTGGCATATTATTGGTGTGACGCCTTGTCTGTTTCAATTTGAGAAGACACTCCTTTGGTGGAGATCCTAAACAGGATTAAGGCTTTCAAACTAGCCAATTCCTTTATTTTTGATGCTGCCAAGATATCTAGCTTCTCTGTCCTAGCCGCAGGGCGTTGTGGCAGAAATAATTCCTGATTCTTCGGGTGGAAAGGTCTTTCTTCCACAAGCCAAGAAGAATAGAGATTAAGGACATCAAAGTAATTTTTTGTTCCTCAGTAACTTCAAAGGAAAGTCTTCCTCTCCATGTCTTTTTGGAAACCCAATTAGTCTTGAAACTAGGGGACGTAATCAAAGAAGCCTGCAGACAAAGTCAGCATGTTGGGTTTGCCACGGTCTGGGGTTGGCTTTGGATAAGAGTTGTCCCAGATCTTTGGGCTGAAGACATAGTATCTTAAGGTTTCAAATAGAATTCACTTTCCCTCCCAGGGACAGTTTTCTCCTCTCAGGGTTATCTGAAATCCAGGTAAAAAGAGGCATTCTTGATCTGTGTTCAGGGCCTAAGATCTATTATTAATTATTCTCAGAGTACCGTCCTTCAAGATGGAAACTTTGTTCCATTCTTCCTTTGACTCAAGAGGGTCGGTTCATGCTCTAACATAGACCTGAGGGACGTGTTCTTTCATGTTCCCATCCTAAGGGATTGTCTCAAGTTCCTGAGATTTGCCTTTCTAGAAGACTCCTGTAGGTCTCTGGGAATTGCAGGGGTGCCCTTCCTGAACGACATTTTGGTTCAGGTGCCATCTATTTTTTTTTTTTTTTTTCGAGCAATCTCTTATTCAGAGACCTTGTTAACTTTTCTTCATTTTCTCGGATGGA
Organism: Bombina bombina; assembly: GCF_027579735.1. Classification (NCBI taxonomy): domain Eukaryota; kingdom Metazoa; phylum Chordata; class Amphibia; order Anura; family Bombinatoridae; genus Bombina; species Bombina bombina. The sequence goes on along the minus strand of NC_069500.1, from coordinate 1,213,556,474 downwards.
AGCAAATCTAGAAGAGTTCCTTTGTTCCAACTACAAGGGTAGTTTTCTTAGGGACCATAATAGATTCCCTAGCTATGTAAATATTTCTGACAGAGGTCAGAAAATCATAAATTGTTCTTGCCTCTCTCTGCAGTCTACTGTTCGGCCATCTGTGGCTTAATGTTTGGAGGTAATTGGTCTGATGGTCGCTTACATGGACATCATTCCCTTTGCTCGATTCCATTTGAGAGCTCTGCAGTTATGCATGCTCAGACAATGGCATGGGGATCATACAGATCAGTCGACAAGAGACTCTCTCCCATGGTGGTTTTTTCAGGAGCTCTGTCTCGGGGCACATGCTTCCAGAGACCTTCCTAGGTGATTGTGACCATGGACGCCAGCCTGCTGGGCTGGAAGGCAGTCTGGGACTCGTTAAAGGCGCAAGGACTATGGACTTGGGAGTAGTCTGCTCTCTCCAACATCTTGGAGTTGAGAGCGATTTTTAAATTGCCCTGATGGCTTGCCCTCAGTTATCCTTAGCCCGGTTTATCAGGTTCCAGTCTGACAATATCACCTCAGTGGCTTAAATCAACCACTAGGGAGGAACTCGAGTTACTTAGCCATGAAGGAGGTGGCTCGGATTGTTCAGTGGGCGAAAGCTCACAATTGCTGTCTTTCTGCCATCCACACTCCAGGAGTGGACAACTGGGAAGCGTATTTCCTGAGCAGACAGACATTTTCATCCTGGGGAGTGGGCTCTCCATCCAGAGGTGGTCTCCAGTTTAACCCTCAAATGGGGGATGCCGGAATTGGATCTGATGCCATTTCGGCAGAATGCCAAGCTTCCAAGGTACGGTTCAAGGTCAAGAGATCCCCAGGCCGCCCTGATAGATTCTCAGGCGGTTCCTTGAGATTTTTCTAGCATACCTGTTTCCTCAGTTTGCTTTCTTTCCTCGAGTCATTGCTTGTATCAGAGAGGGCATCTGTAATTCTAATGGCTCCTGCATGGCCTTGCAGGATCTGGTGTGCAGACCTAGTAAAGAGGTTGCCTCTGAGGAAGGACCTTCTAACTCAGGGTCCATTCCTTCATCCAAATCTTGTTTCTCTGAAGCTGACTGCTTGGAGATTGAATGCTTAGTTCTGTCTAAGCATGGTTTTTCTGAGTCAGTAGTACTTGAGACCCTGATTTAGGCTTGCAAGTCTGTAACTAGAAAGATTTACCATAAGATATGGTGTAAATTCCTTTATTGGTGTGGATCCAAGGGCTACTCTTGGAGTGGGGTCAGGATTCCTAGGATTTTGTCCTTTCTCCAGGAAGGTCTGTAGAAGGGTTTGTCAGTCATTGCTCTGAAGGTTCAGATTTCTGCAATACCTTTTTTTTTGTTACACAAGCGTCTGGCGGATGTGCAATATTTTTTTATTTTTTTTTTGTCAGGCCTTGGTTAGTTTCAGGCATGTGTTTAACTGTGTTTCTCCTCTTTGGAGCCTTATCCTTGTTAAACTTTTCGGCTGGCTCCGTTTGAGTCATTGCATTCCATAGATATTAAGTTGTTATCTTGTAAGGGTTTTTTTTTTTTTTTTTTTTTTTTTTTTTGCTGCTATCTCTACTGCTCGTAGAGTCTCGGAACTCTCGGCTTGGCAGTGTGATTCGATTTATCTTCATGTTAAGGCGGTTCCTGGTTCTAAGTTAGGTTTTCTTCCAAAAGTGTTTCAGATATAACTATTAATCCTTCTTATCATAAGGAATGTTTGTTACATAACTTGGATGTTGTTCATGCTTTGAAATTTTATCTACAGGCGACTAAGGTTTTTCACCAGTCTTCTGACTTGCTTGTTTCTCTGGAAATGTAAAGGTCAGAAAGCCTCCGCTACTACTTTCTCTGGTTGAGAAGTATAATTCTTTTTGCTTATGAGACTGCTAGTTAGAATTACGACCCATTCCACGAGGGCTGTCTCCTTTTTTTTTTTCTTGGGCTTTTAAAATTAAGCTTCTGTGGAACAGATTTGCAAGGCTGCAACTTGGTCCGCTCTGCATACTTTTTCCAATTTTTTTTTTTTTTTTTAATTTTTTACTTTTGCCGAGGTTTCTTTTGGGAGAAAGGTTCTTCAAGCGGTGGGGCCTTCTATTTAGGTCTGCCTGTTATCCCTCCCTAGTCATCTGTGTCTTCTAGCTTGGGAATTGGTTCCCACTAGTAATTGATGATGTGGACTCTCCATATTTTAGTAAAGAAAACAAGATTTATGCTTGCCTGATAAATCTATTTATTTCCGGATATGGTGAGTCCACGACCCCACCCTTAATTTAAGTTAATTTGTGTTTTGTTTTTTACTAAACCTCAGGCACCTCTACACCTTCTTTTTTTTGTGTTCCTTTTTTTCCATTTTCCTTTTGGTCAAAGTAGGGTAGGGGAGTGACACTTAACAGTTTTGCTGTGGTGCTCTTTTCCTCCTCCTGCTGGCCAGGAGTGATATTCCCACTAGTAATTGACGACGTGGACTCTCCATATCCAGAAAGAAATAGATTTATCAGGTAAGCATAAATCTTGTTTTTCGTTTGATCGGAGTCATGTTCAATCTCCTATCAATCTATTCATCTATGTATAATTAGGATAACCTTAGACTATTTTGGAACTGCCAACCTATTATGTTTGACACAGTCCAATAATAAGATAGATATATATATATATAATTTTTTTTATTTTCTTTAACACTGATTTCCTTCTATCCCTAGGTGATGGCATTCCTACTGTCTTCATTGCAGTGGCTGGGCGAAGCAATGGCTTAGGGCCTGTTATGTCTGGAAACACTGCTTATCCTGTTATTAACTGCCCCCCTCTCACTGCAGATTGGGGAGCACAAGATGTCTGGTCTTCACTTAGAATGCCCAGCGGTAAGGGGTCATTTCATAATTTGACGGCCATCAGCCAATCACAAAATGCATATAAATATTTGAATCTTGCACATGCTCAGTAGGAGCTTGTGCCTCAAAGTGTGCATATAAAGACTGCACATTTAAATAACGGAAATGGATTAAAAGTTTGTTTCTTTTACAAGATTTGACTAGTCCACGGATTACATCCTTACTTATGAGATATCGCCTCCTGGTCAGCAGGAGGAGGCAAAGAGCTCCACAGCAGAGCTGCATAAATAGCTCCTCCCTTCCCCCCCCCAACCCAGTCATTCTCTTTGCCTGTGTTAGTGATAGGAGTGAGGTGCTAGTTTAGTTTCTACAATCAAGAGGTTTTTTTTTGTTTTGTTTTTTATGGTGCCAAAGTGTAATATTTTACTACCGGGCAGCTTCTGGAAGAACCAGTTAAGGGAACTTGTGAGGTTTTAGTCTCACTACGCCTCCCATATTGGTGCTGCCTGGATATGGACTTAGTGAATTTTTCCTAAGACATTTCTCTTTTCACAGGACCTCAAAAGGAGAAGTGGACCTCTTGACACTGAATATTTTCATGCTGTTCCTCAGCATGGAGGTAAGTGCAGTCTGTTTATTTCTGGGGCTTTGAGGCATTTACTCAGAAATGGATGTACTATACTGTGGCATTTTGGAGGGTATAGACTCTAAAAAAAAAAATAAAAAAAAAAATAGGGGTCTTCCTATGCTAGTACGTTGGAGGTCATCCGCAAAGGTAACCAGATGACAACCCACACACTGTTAAAGTTTCCAGACAGTCTGGTATCATTGTACATTAGCCGGAAGCTCTGGGAGGTTAATTTTAGTACTCGGCTGCGAGTACCATAACGGGCACAACTCTGTTTATTATTTGAGAACAAGGAGTTTGTTGGCTGAAGCTGGGGAGTTTTTACTGTGTTAAGAACTGTAACTGATCGGGTACATGACATTAGATTGACATTTTCTTTTTTCTCGGTTTTGATGGGCGGGGCTTGTTTTCGCGCGCAGTTCCGCATCGAGAGTACTTGGAGCAGTGTTCTAGTGCAGCCCCTAGGTCCGCTAGTTAAGATAATCTCTAAGCGTTCCTAGGCACGCTGTTGGAGGGTAGCGGTGGTCACGGAGGCAGGTAGGAGCTGCGGAGAGGCAACTGTTTCAGGGACCTGTGTGTGAGCAGGGCCAACGTGGGGAGTGTGAGATACATTGGACCGCACCTAATACATATTTTCGTCATATTTGAATAAATGTGAAGACGTATTTAAAGAGACAGTACTTTATTTTTTGAGACAGTGATTGTTCTTGTTTATCAGTGACTTGACCACGCTTGCCTTTGAAATCTGACACTATGGAGGACCTTGAACACAGTACATGTCCTATGTGTTTGGATGCCATTGTGGAACCCCCTGTTACACTATGCCCCCCCATGTATTGAGAGGGCTTTAGAATTTTAAGGAAAAGATTTTCTTTAATAAAGATATATCCAATGACTGTTCTCAGACTGATAAGACTCAGGGTATACCGCAATTTTCACCCCAAGCATCACAACCTTTAACGCCTGCACAAATGACGCCATATTCTTCAACGGCGTCTGCTTCTTTTACTCTGCAGGATATGGCTGCAGTTATGTCATCCACTCTCTCAGAAGTTTTGTCTAAGTTGCCAGTGTTGCAAGGCAAACGCAGCAGGGCAGAAACCCATGTGGTCACTGCGGCGACTGATGCTCTGATGACTATCTCCAATGTACCATCCCAGGGATCTGACTTGGGGGGTAGGGAGATCCTTTCTGAGGGGAAACTGTCTGACTTGGGTAGTGCGTTGCCTCAGACAGATTCGGACGTCATGGCTTTCAGATTTAAACTGGAGCACCTCCGCCTGTTGCTGCGGGAGGTTTTGCTGACTCTGGACGACTGTCTCTATTGTGGTACCTCCAGAGAAATTGTTTAAGATGAAGTACTTAGAAGTTCCTTCTTACTCTGTCTTTCCGGTTCCTAAGAGAATTTCGGAAATTGTTTCGCAGGAATGGAAAAGACCGGGTATCCCGTTCTCACCTTCCCCTATTTTTTAAGAAAATGTACCCTATACCTGACGCTGTTCGGTACTCTTGGCAAACAATCCCTAAGGTGGAGGGAGCTATTTCAACCCTGGCTAAGTGTAAGACTATCCCTATTGAGGACAGTTGTGCTTTCAAAGACCCTATGGATAAAGAGTTGGAGGGTCTTCTAAAAAAGCTATTTGTTCATCAAGGGTTTCTATTACAACCGACGGCCTGCATTGTACCAGTCACAACTGCGGCTGCCTTTTGGTTTGACGCCTTAGAGTCTCTTAAGACTGAGACTTAGGAAATAATGGATAGAATTAAGGCCCTTAAGCTGTCTAATTCTTTTGTTACGGATGCCGCCTTTCAGATTGCCAATTTTGCGGCTAAGAATGCAGGATTTTCCATTCTAGCGCGCAGAGCTTTATGGTTAAAATCTTGGTCTGCGGATGTGTCCTCTAAGTCCAAACTTTTGGCTATTCCTCTCAAGGGGAAGACCCTATTTGGGCCTGACTTGAAAGAGATCATTTCTGACATTATGGGAGGTATGGGTCACCTACCTCAGGATAAAACATCTAAGCAAAGGGGTAGACAGAGTAAACAGGAAGGGAAATTTTGCACAAGCTAAGTCTGTCTGGAGAGGATCAGGAGACAAGAGACGCTCTTCTTTGGTAGTTGTCGCCGGATCATCTGTCCCAGGGGACGTGCTTCCGCAGACCCTCATGGGTGATAGTGACAACGGACGCCAGTTTACTAGGATGGGGTGCAGTCTGGAATTCCCTGAAGGCTCAGGGTGTGTGGACTCGGTCAGAGTCCCTACTTCCAATCAATATTCTGGAATTGAGGGCAATATTCAATGCTCTTCAAGCTTGGCCTCAGTTGGTTTCGGAAAAGTTCATCCGATTTCAGTCGGACAACATCACGACTGTGGCTTACATCAATCATCAGTGAGGAACAAGGAGTTCCTTGGCGATGACAGAAGTATCCAAGATAATTCGGTGGGCGGAGGCTCACTCTTATCTGTCAGCAATCTACATCCCAGGGGTAGACAATTGGGAAGCAGATTTTTTGAGCAGATGTTTCATCCGGGGGAGTGGGAACTCCATCCGGAGGTCTTTGCCACCCTGATTCTCAGATGGGGCAGGCCGGAGCTGGATCTCATGGCGTCTCGTCAGAATGCAAAGCTCCCGAGATAGGGATCCTCAGGCCGAACTGATGCCTTGGTCGTTCAACCTAGCTTATGTGTTCCCTCCATTTGCTCTCCTTCCCCGGGTGATTGCTCAAGTCAAACTGGAGAGGGCTTCGCAGGATTTGGTATGCCGATCTGATGGACATGTCATCTCTGCCACCGTGGAAGCTTCCATTGAGGCAGGACCTTCTCATTCAGGGACGCTTCCATCATCCAAATCTAATTTCTCTGCAGCTGACTGTTTGGAGATTGAAAGCTTGATCTCATCTAAGCGGGGGTTCTCTGAGGCGGTCATTGATACCTTGATTCAGGCACTCAAGCCTGTTACTAGAAAGATTTACCATAAGATATGGCGTAAATATCTTTATTGGTGCGAATCCAAGGGCTACTCATGGAGTAGGGTTAGGATTCCCAGGATTTTATCTTTTCTCCAAGAAGGATTGAAGAAAGGGTTGTCGGCAAGTTCCTTAAAGGGACAGATTTCTGCCTTGTCTATTTTGTTACACAAACGTCAGGTCTGATTCTAGTCAGAGCCTGACAAAAAGATTGAACCAGTGTTTAGACCAATTGCTCCTCCTTGGAGTTTGAATTTAGTTCTTAATGTTCTTCATAGAGATTATTTTCTTGGAAAGTTTTATTTTTGGTTGCTATTTCTTCTGTTCGCAGAGTTTCTGAGCTTTAGGCATTACAATGTGATTCTCCTTATCTTATTTTCCATTCGGATAAGGTGGCGTTACGTACCAAACCTGATTTTCTTCCTAAGGTTGTTTCTAACAAGAATATTAATCATGAAATTGTTGTTCCTTCCTTGTGTCCTAACTTCTTCTAAGAAGGAGCGTCTGTTACATAATTTGGACGTAGTCCGTACCTTGAAGTTCTACTTGCAGGCGACTAAAGATTTTTGTCAAACCTCTTCGTTATTTGTTGTTTTTGCTGGGAAACGTAGGGTTTAGAAAGCTATGGCTACCTCTTTTTCTTTTTGGCTGAAGAGTATCATCCGTATTGCATATGAGACTGCTGGACAGCAGCCTCCTGAATGAATTACGGCTCATTCTACTAGGGCTGTGGCTTCCTCATGGGCATTTAAAAATGATGCTTCTGTTGAACAGATTTGCAAAGCTGCAACTTGGTCGTCTCTTCACACTTTTTTTTTTCCAAATACAAATTTGATACTTCTGCCTCGTCTAAGGCTGTTTTTGGGAGACAGGTTCTTCAAGCAGTGGTGCCTTCCGTTTAGGTTCCTGTCTTGTCCCTCCCTTTTATCCGTGTCCTTTAGCTTTGGTATTGTATCCCATAAGTAAGGATGAAATCCGTGGACTTTTCATATCTTGTAAAAGAAAAGGAAATTTATGCTTACCTGATAAATTTATTTCTTTTACGATATGACGAGTCCACGGCCCACCCTGTCATTTTCTAAGACTGGTCTTTATTTTTGTTCAACTTCAGTCACCTCTGCTCCTTGGCTTTTCCTTTCTCTTCCTAACTTCGGTCGAATGACTGGGTTCGGGGGGGGAGGGAGGAGCTATTTATGCAGCTCTGCTGTGGAGCTCTTTGCCGCCTCCTGCTGACCAGGAGGCAATATCCGATAAGTAAGGATGAAATCCGTGGACTCGTCATATCGTAAAAGAAATAAATTTATCAGGTAAGCATAAATTTCCTTTTTATGTGCTCTACCTGAATTATGACCGTTTCATTTTGAATGTTTTTGTTCCTTTAACAGTTATTTAGAAACAAGAGGATCGTCCATTTAATACTCAGTACTTGGGGATTATTGCTTAATGCTGTAAAAAAAAAAAAAAACATTTTTATGTTGTATAAGAAAGGTAGAATCATCCCATCTCTACTAGTAACCATTGTATGCAGTTTTTAGCTTTCAATAAGTGTTGTAATGTTTGCCATCTTGGATTTTAATCTAATTTTAATCTTTCTTAAAGGCACTTAAAAGTCAAAATGAAAGTCTCATGATTAAGCTAGAGCATTTAAACTCACATTATCAAATTTACTTTGTTCTCATAGGTTCCTTTGTTGAAAAGCATATGTACATATAAATTTCTTCAGCAGAAGCCATGTATTACTGGGATCTAGCTGGTGATTAGTGACTATATGTCATTGGCAACAGATGTGTTCAGTTAGCTCTCTATAGTGCATTCCTGCTGAGCTGATTGTGTTTAATCTCTGCAGTTTTATACATTCTGTTTTGTGCTTTTAAGCTCAAATTGCCTAGATTGGTAGCCAGTCCCAGTTAAGTACATATATATGATTTTGTTTTTCAGGTCTTGGCTGCTCTACTGTGCTATCTCCAGAAGCAGCAGCTCAATTTGCTGCTCAGATTTTCGGCTTAAGCAACCATTTGGTGTGGTCTAAACTGCGCTCCTGCACACTGAACACCTGGATCTCTCTCAAACAAGCAGACACAAAGCTGAGAGAGTGCAGTGTATAATATCTGGCATGTGCTGCTGCTTGTCAAATATCCCATTTCAATAAAAGCAATGTTTTTTTGTTTAAATTGTACCTTATGTTTATTTCCATTCAAATGTCTGAACT